>NC_141032.1:32605000-32905000 GCF_052040795.2 Danio rerio
ATTCAAGTTTGGTCAAGGAAAAATGATGGTTTAGGGTTACATTCAGTATGGGGGTGTGCGAGAGATCTGCAGAGTGGATGGCAACATCAACAGCCTGAGGTATCAAGACATTTGTGTTGCCCATTACATTACAAAACACAGGGCAAATTCTTCAGCAGGATAGCGCTCCTTCTCATACTGCAGCCTCCACATCAAAGTTCCTGAAAGCAAAGAAGGTCAAGATGCTCCAGGATTGGCCAGCCCAGTCACAAGACATAAACATTATTGAGCATGTCTGGGGTAAGATGGAGGAGGCGGCACTGGAGATAAATCCAAAGAATATTGGTCAACTCTGGGAGTCCTGCAAGAATGCTTCCTTTGACTTTCCAGATGACTTTATTAATTATTAAGTAAAAGTAAATTAAATAAAGTTGTTTGAGTATTTGCCGAGATGTATGGATGCATTCGTCCAAGCTCATGGGAGTCATACACTATATTATTTCTTTTTCCACTGCACCATGACCTTATATTGTACACTGTACATTATTTCTGTTAAGTGACAAGACTTGTGTCTAAGTAAAGACAGACCTTACTGTCCTAATCAAATAATTAAAATAAAGGCAAAATCATATCTTATTATGATTATGAAAGGTATTATTATGGTATAAATAAACCTAATCTAGAGGCCTTTGCCTTTCATATAAGCCACTTCTGATACCAAATGATCAACTCGAAGTCAAGTTACTATTTGTTGTTCTTAAAACTTGGATAGATGACAAGACTTTTGTCAGGTAGTGGATAGGTTTTTTATGCCAAGTCAGTTGGCGTTCCTTTGTGGAGTTTGCATGTTCTCCCCACGTTCGCGAGGGTTTCCTCCGGGTACTCCGGTTTCCCTCACAGTCCAAAGACATGTGGTGCAAGTGAATTGGGTAGGCTAAATTGTCCGTAGTGTATAAGTGTGAATAAGTGTGTATGGATGTTTCCCAGAGATGGGTTGCAGCTGGAAGGGCATCCACTGGGTAAAACATGTGCTGGATAAGTTGGAGGCTCATTCCGCTGTGGCGACCCCGGATTAATAAAGGGACTAAGCCGAAAATGAAAATAAATGAATGAATGAAAGTTTTTCCCCCACTGTTTTAATAGCTATTAATATTATTATCATAATAACTACTATTAAAACTAATAAACTGTAACATTGTTATTTAGAATAGTATGATTATAATGTATTGATATTTTTTCATTCTTTCACTCAGCCTCTTCTATCATCCATCTCCTTCCTCTGTTTTTCTTACTCCCACTCACACTATAAAGTCTAAATGCCTCAATCTAGACTAAACTTTGTTTTAATAGCTCATACAATCCGATTAAAAAGATAGTTAACCCCCAAAAACATCTGTATTTACTAACAATAACTGAAATTATGCAGGACTGGAACAACAGAATGTTCATTTTGAATCAGCTATGCCAATATCTATTCCAACTAGCCACAAAACCTAGAATTAAACACAATTTGCAGGGAGGCTTTGACTTTCTTTTGTCCCAGTGCTCTAGTATTGAACAGCTCACCTTCTGTCCTCGGCGACTCACATTTTCGTCACGTTTGGCTTTTCCAGAAGACACAGAGCAGTTGAGCAGCTCATATGAGTCCTATGATGAGGAGGAGGTGACGAAGGGTAAGTCCACAGCGCAGCACCAGTGGCCTTCGCCTGAAGCCTCCATCGAGCTGATGAAGGACGCGCGGATCTGTGCTTTCCTCTGGAGGAAGAAGTGGCTCGGCCAGTGGGCCAAACAGCTGTGTGTTGTCCGGGAACACAGGCTCCTGGTGGGTGACATCATCACTTATTTCAGTGACATAATGGCTTGTCAGCGACACCCACATTTCAAACCCACAGCTGATCTATGATATGAGTGTTTATACAAATTCCAGTGTTTGCAATCACATGTTAACATCTGGTAATGTTCACTTTCATATACATGGAGACAGGCCATTTAAAGTCGATATTAAATGAAAACTGACTGTGTTTGTATTTCTAGTTTACCCATGTATGACTGACTGTTTCACATTATTGTGAAGAAATCAAATGTTAGTCTTTTTGTGACATTTATTTTGTGATATTTACATATTTATACATGTACATTTTTATTCATAATTTATTATTTGCTTTTTATTTTTGTATTTTTAAACTACAATTGTATTATTTGTGTGTAAAACTGTGCTATTATATATATATATATATTTTTTTTTTTTTTTTTTTTTACTTCTAATTATAACAAATTATTATATATAATAGTATGTTCACATTTTTTTACTGAAATGTAAAAATTTTTGTCAATCACAGGCATTCAAACGAACAAAAAATAATCACAATTGTTCTCTATGCTACTGTATTTAGTGCTACAAAAGCTCAAAGGATCAGACTCCACTGCTGGATATCAGTCTGCTGGGCTGCAGTGTGGTGTACAAAGAGAAACAAACAAAGAGAAAAGAGCACAAGTTGAAAATAAGTCCACTGGGAGCTGAAGCCATCGTCCTGGGACTGCAGAGCAAGGAGCAGGCTGAACAATGGCTCAAGGTGGAGGAAAATGGAGCTTGGCCCATACGATTAATTAATTAAACCAGTGTTTTGGGTTGTGCTGTCAAGGTTTAAAGCTTTCTTTTTCTTCATCAGGTTATTCAGGAAATTAGTCCGAAAAACACAACGGGATCAGATGTAACTGACTCTCCAACACTCATCTGTACTAAGGTATAACAGGTTGGAGTTTATTCTCTGAATCATTTGTGTATTAAACACTGAGATTTCAGGGTATTTGGCAAGTTAAGCTGTACAAATCATGTCTTTTCTGTCAGGGTGAGCAGAGCGAGCGTTACTCCGTGGCATCTGAGAGTGGCAGCAGCACAGACAGTCATGCAGAGAACATGGAGAACAAAGACGGTGAGGATGGACATCTTTTAAAAGGGATACTTCAGCCAAAAATGTGAAGTTAATCTTAATCTTATAAAATGTACACCTTCAGTAGAGCATTAAAGAACATTTCACCTTTTTGGAAATAAGTTCATTTTACATGTCAGCTAGAGTTAAACAGTTGAGTTTTGCCATGTTTTAATCTATTCAGCCGGTCACCAGGTCTGGAGGGAGGATTTTTAACTTAGCTTAGCATAAATCATTACAATTAATTAGACCAGTAGCATTTCGCTAAAAATTAAAAAATATTTATGTAGTTTTGATAATTCAGCTTTTTTAAGTTGGTGTAAATACAAAAGAGTTTATTATAGAAAATTATCAAAACTAATTTTTATTTTTTGAATGTGATGCTAATAGTCTAATCCAGTGCTTCCCATCCTTTTTTTGCCTAAGAATATTGTAAGGCCCCCTCAACATTTAATGATATTATCATTCATATAAGTTGCACTATATTAGATGCTAATTTTTTTTTAAGTTTCTTGTCAGTAGCTGTGACGTCCCTCATCTCATTTTGGGTGTGTGTCAACTCTTTTGCCTTGCGCTCAAAAACTGCTCTGGGCTTGTCGCGGCATTGGGGATGAGTCGCCTGCAAATGTCTTATTAACTTAGATGGCCTTATGCATTCGTTAACAAGAACTTTGGTGCAGATAATACACTGTGGCTGGGTCAGGGACTCATTGCTTTGAGAAAATGGAATAAAACCATAGCTCAGTTAAGTATCTTGATATTTTCTGCATTTTGTGTTTTCAGTATTGCTAATGCTGAACTCGAAAAGTTTGAAGCTTTCTCACCTTGGTCCAGGATGCTTGGGGTCATTAATATTAGCTGCTGAAGGCGAATCAGTGAGACTCGATCTTTTTTTGAGGAGGATGAATTACAAATTTGTTCATTTTTTGGTCCTCCAGGGGATAAAATGAACTAAGGCAACATGATTGTTCTCCCAATCGTCTACTGCTAAAAAATGTTTTTTTTTAAATATGATGCGACCCCCCAAAGAGCTCCCTGAGGCTACCTTGTGGGCCTGGACCCCCCTGTGGGAACCGCTGTTCTTATCCATGGGTGCCCAAAAAGTTTAGTTTTAAAAGTTTATCTTTCTAGAAATATTCTTGCATGCGTTTTGAGTCAAATTGGAGCTAAAATCTGCAGGTCACCAGCCCTCCAGGACTGTGTTTGGGCACCCCAATTCAATAATTTGTATTAGGCTAAGAAGAAAGTGCTCCCACCACACCCAGAGATCGGCTAAATGGATTAAAAGTAGTGAAACTCAACTGTTTAACTCTAGGGGACTTGTAAAATTAACTATTTACAAAAAAGGGGAGTGTTCCTTTGACTGCGATTTTAAGCTTACTAGGATTCATAAAATTTCATCGGCTAATCTGACAGTCAAAAACAACATATAATGGCAAAACTAAATAAATACATGAAGCTCATGACAATAGTATGAGGTCTTGTGATGTGAAATGATGAATCTGTGCAAAAAAATTACTCCAAACCTGGTACTCCACAAAATCCTTATTCTTGAAAATTGACTTTTAACAGTTTGATATATGTCATTATGTGACCAGAAGTTTGGACTATGATAAAGTAGACATCTGTATGTAATTTGTTTATCTTTTCTTAATTTAGTCAAGAAGAAATATGGCAAATTCAGTAATCTGATGAACATTGGCAAAAAGAAGGTTTGCTCTTTGGAAAGTCCAGAGAAGAGTGTGGATACATCAGGTAAATAACCATCTAAATACTGTATGTAGACTTAGTGTGACCACCTGCTTAATGTTCTTTTGCGGGACCGCAGATGTGATTATTATTATTATTTTTTTATTTTTTTTTTTTTTATCCATGTACTGTACATCCTCAATCCATACCAGTCAATCCTCACGTTTTTTCCCCTAGATTCTCTTGTATTTTACCATTCTATCCCACTATCATTTTACCGTATTTCTCCCATATATTATATCTTTCTATGAAAAGTGAAAGTAACATCAAAGAGCCAATCTCAAATGTGATATAATTAAAAAAGCTGTTAACGAGAATTAGACCTGTACTTTCGCTCTATTTTGACTTTAAAGCACTTTAAAATTAATATTTTAATTTTAAAGGAAGGGCGTCAACCATCACCCTTCCTATGCAATCTTTGAATCAGTCCAGTCATTGATCGGTGCTGACTGAGGGACGCGCTCCATAGTAATAAAGACACTGTTCCCAGATCAGCTTCTGTAACTTTACACACGAGAGGAGCAAAAGTGGACACTTTTGGATTTGGGTGTGTTTGTAAACAGACAAATACACTTATTAATATGTAAACATGTCCGTCCTGGCGTGTTTAAGACAAATAGTTTTGTCTTAAATGAGCACAAACAGTTGCGAAATCATGGATTTCAAATTGTGGATTTTTAAAGTCACACCTCTGTTATCAAACAAAACAGTGGATCAAAATGAAAGACTCGCTGCTCTTAACTAAATAATTATAGTAACTTTAAACAATATTTAAATACAGTAAATAAAGGTGAACAAGATTTTATGACTTGATTTAATTTCTGTATAGGCAATTGATTTTAATAGGCTAAAGCTTTTTTTTTCAGTATGTTCTAATGTTTGTTATGTATTCTATCATTTGAAGCTAATTTTCTCCCCATATGTAACAGTTTCAACTAGGTTTATATACATTTAAACAGCTCTAAATAAACAGATAAAGGAGTTTGGGGTCATTTTGGTAAATTCTTTGGGGTTCTAGGTTTGAGATTTTTTTTAGAGTGGGGGTGTGGGGGAGCAGTTATCCCAGATTTTTACATCACAACGTTGACAGGTATGCCTCAATCAATCATTGATGGGGGGAAAAGCATCTCAATTAATATGATGCTTATTATATTATTATTATAGATTATTTTATATTTTTTACACTTTAACAAGAACATGACAACTTTGTGAAAGTATAGCTGTGTGAAAGATTATTTAAAAAACTGTAACACTTTTTAGATTTTGGTATTTTAATGCCGGGAAGAAAAATTCTGCAGACAAAATTGAAATGCAGGATGTTTCTCAGTCCTTGCAGGAAGTGACAAATCTCTCAAAAGAGGTGGTCAACCTATGATCTGTTTTCATAATGCATCATCAGTCGGCTATGATGAAGCGCAAAATGTCAACAATCCTACTAAACTGAACAAAAGTAGCCTATTTTGTTGATTACTGTCATTGAAATGATCAATAATTTTCATGTTTGGTCTTTACTAATCAGTTGGATTGGAGAAAAAACATTTAGAGTACTTTTGACCGACAAAAGTTGTAACAAATCAAGCAGAGTAGAACCTATTCAAGTCAGTTGGTCGAAGTATTTCACAGTTTTCTTCCTACCAAGTCATTGTCTATATAATTCAGTAGCCTACATGTGTTTTTCCGTGGTTCAGACAACATAAATAAGCAAAAGAATGAATTGTGCAGTAGATTACCGTGCAGCACAGTACTGATGTTTACATCAGAGTATCTCCATCATGGCTACACATACAGTAATTGACCAAACTGTGATGTGAAACATTATTTAATATGCCAGATTTGAAACTCATTCGCATTTTCCTCACCTTTTTCCTCTTGCAGGCTACCTTAACGTCCTGGTGAACACCCAGTGGAGAAGCCGATGGTGTTCGGTGAAGGACAGGCAGCTATGGATCTACAGTGACAAAAGCAAGGGCAAAGTGGCCCAGCAGCCACTGTCTCTAGAGGGGTGTATGGTCCTGCCAGACCCCAGTCCTGAACACCTCTACTCTTTCCGCATACAAATGGATGGAGAGGAGCTCGCAATCCTAGAAGTGAGTAGAGAGGTTTGAAGCACATCAGTGTGTTGTTTTGAGCTTTGTGAGATCATCAGACAGACCTGTACAGCAACCAACCACACCTCATGTTGCTTCTACTAAAGTGTCTGCAGATTGTGGATTTAAAAGAAGACTATTTGGCAATAATAGATGGGAAGACTACTACTGTATAAGTTTATAATAGCACAGCAGAATATTTACTGTTCTATAATATAGTAAATTTTAGAACAGAATAGGGGTGTACAATTAATCAAAATTCAGTTTGGATTTCGGTTTCCAACGATTAAGAAAAACATTAATTAGGATAAAATGATTATTGCATTATATCCTGTCTCTTTTCCACAAGTATGCATTTGTTCTAATGCAAAGCTAGATTTCACATGAAAATGAGTAGAAGCATGCAGTGTAATGTGACTGAGCATGTACAGTAATAAATTAATGTAAAGAGCTGAGGATGAATAAGCTGAACTATGCGGCTCTTAAAGTGACAGTAAACTATATTCCTGCTGCCGACTGTTTTTATCATTATTAATCAAAGACAACATTAACTAAAGACAAGGACAAAATCACTCAATGCTCTTGACTGGAGGACTTTTGCAGCTTTAATAAAAAAACTGATCAAGTTTTTTTTTTTTTTTTTTTTTTACAGTTAAGATGCTTAAAGCTCAGATTGTTTAAAATTTTTATTCTATGGTATACTTCCCTTTCCATAATTTTGAGAACTTTTTGATAGTTTGTTTTTTGTCCTATTTTGCTTCAGTATTAAGTATTGTAAAATTTAATAAATCGTTTTAAATAATTAAGCTTACAATAATGACCAAAATAATCGTAATTATGATTTATCCCACTATCGAACAGCCCTAGAACAGAATATATACTGTTCTATAATATAGTCTATAATTTTGACAAATAGTCATGCATTTCTCAATGGCACAACCTCTAGATTTATAGGAATTCTATCTATCCAACAATAAATATTATATTGTTTTTTTTAGTAACAGAAAATACTCAGTTTTGCATGTAAATATATAGCTTATGTGCTACCAAGCGTCTCAAAAAAAAACTAAATATCGTCAAAAATTGTGCAATGCACCTAATAGTTTTGGTAGATTCAGTCACTGGTGAGTGCTAGTATTTTCCTGTACCTTTTAAATGTCTTTTTTGTAACTGCTTTCCAGTTTTTTTAGTCAGCAAATGAACTGTTGGCAGTGTTTGATGTATAACAACATTACACAATAAGTCACATATGTGTTACAGTAAGAGCCAACGCGGACGCTGCAGTAAAATAGACTGATTGGTCATTCTTGAACTCTCACAATGAGCCGCTTTCTTTTTCGGTTTCACTATCTGATGCCTTCAGGTATTTTGGCATCAAGGCACCAGCCTGAATGAGATGAAATATGCGGAACAACCCTCACTACATTTAGTAGTGAGCTGTTAGCATTTATTTGCTACACAAACAATATACACATTCCTGTTCAAAGGCTTGTATGTTGTATGTACAGTATGTACAGTATAAACAGAAACATTGTGGGAAATGTAATAGTTTTAAATAACTGGTTTCTATTTTTATTAATTTATGAATAAAATATTTATTATTTAGTCCCTAATTGATGCCACAGTGGAATGAACCGCCAACTACTCTAACTCTAGCATTTGTTTTATTGGTTTATGCGGCGGATGCCCTTCCAGCAATGGTTTCTATTTTAACATTTTTAAATGCAATTTATCCCAAAGAGTCTTCAGTATGTCATGCTTTTTCATAAATCATAATATGCTGATTTTGTGATCAATAAACATTTCTTATTATTATCAAGGTTGGAAAAAAAGTTGTGCTGCTGTAACTTTTTGTGAGATGTTTATTTGTTTTTTTCTTTGATACACTAACATTTCAAAATGAATGCCATCTATTTGAACATTCATTCATTTTCCTTCGGCTTAGTCCCTTCATTTATCAGGGGTCCACACAGCGGAATGAACTGCCAATTTATCCAGCATATGTTTTACACAGCGGATGCCCTTACAGCCGCAACCCAGCACTGGGAAACACCTATACACTCTAGTAATAACACACAAACTATGGCCAATTTAGCTTATTCAATTCACAGCTGGGGCTTAAACCATAGACCTTCTTGCTGTGTGGTGACAGTGCTAACAACTGACCCACTTTATTTGAACTTGTAGAAGTAAAAAACAAAAGGAGTTAAAAAAAAAACTGTTAAAAACATAAGAGGTTTTTTTTAGTTACTTTAAATGCTGAATAATACTCTGTTTCTTTCAACAACAACAAACACAACAAGAAAATCATATTGACCACCAAAAGTTTGAGTGCTAGTGTATTTGTATTTCTTTGTGTATCTGTTTTGAATCACTGCTCAAACTTTCCCTGCCTTAATTCTGGAGTAGTTTATCATCCGTTTTCAGTAAGTCACTTCTCAGTAAACAAAAACAGAGGGGACAAAATAGGCACTTCTCAAAATTGCTTACATGGAATAGTACGGAATCAGTAGAAACCTCAACATGACTGCCATCTTCAGGCCAGAATGAAGCCAATAACAAACTAATGCCATATAGTTAAGTTAAGGTGTATGAATATCTCAAAGGGGTATTGATTAAATATCTTCCTTTTTCCTGTCAGGCTAAATCCTCAGCTGATATGGGCCACTGGCTCGGGCTTATACTGTCACAGACTGGGACCAAAACAGATCCAGAAGATCTCAGCTATGACTATGTGAACTCTGAGAGGATATCCAGTATTGTTAATGCTGCCAAGACATCCATGTAGTAAGTCACTTAATGTTAATCTGTGTGCTTTGCAAAAATTAGTTTCAAGTACATTTTACTCTCTGTTTTACTCAAACAGTGTGTATCACTGATAAGAGAATTCTGAACAATGAAAGTAATGTCAGTTTTTTATTTTATTTTATGTGGAGTTAATCAGATAAACTCCAGATGGTATGAAACAGCGAGTTATTACAATTAACTGAAGCAACATAAAACTATAAAACGATAAAAAGTAAAAGAATTTACTGTCATGTTTATTTCTTCATGACAGGCCAAAACCAGCCAAGGTATCAGGACAAGAATACCCTATTTAAAAAATAACTATTTATACTATATTATTATAGAATTGATAGATATAGATTAAATATTGTGACTGTATAAAACACATTTTGTGAATATCGCACAGCGAAAATCAGTAGTTTTTTTTACAAACCATAACAATGTCCAACGACAATACTGTATATTTACAGTAGCATATGAAGTGTTCAGATCCAAAAACCTCTTAAGTGCCATATGGCATTTTTCTCAGCCTCTTATGGTTATGATAAATTATTTCATGTTCAAAGGGATGAAAATAACATATTCTTTGCCATAAAACTGAAATGACAAAATCAAGAAAGGAGACTTAGAAAAATGCTAATTTTACAAGAAAATTTCAGATGGCACTTGCATCTGAACTCTTCATATCATCTCTGGTGAAAAACTAAAATCATATGCTCCCTACACTATACACTACCGATCAAAAGATTGGGGTCATTTTTTTAATGTTTTTTTATTTAAAGAAAATTATTCTTTTAATTAAGGCTGCATTTATTAAATATAAAAAAGGGTAAATTGTTAAATACTTATGAAATATTTTTTTTTTTACTCATTGTACATAGTTTCAAATGAAATTATTACTCCAGTCATTATTGCTTTTATTACGATTACCATTAATAATAATAATAATAATAATAATAATAATAATAATAATAATAATAATATGAAAGTGATTTCTGAAGGATCATGTGACTGAAGACTGGAGTAATGAAGCTGAAGATACACCTTAAAAATCAATGGAATAAATTATTAAAATAAGTTATAAAAGACTTTTAAACACTTATTTTAAAGTGCAAAATCATTTTGCAATTTTACATTTTTTACTGTATTTTTTATAAAATAAATGCAGCCTTGGTGAGCAGGCTTATTTTAAAACATTTAAAAATCATATCGACCCCTAACTTTTTACCGGTAGTGTACATGTATAGATAAGTTTACAAATGGACAAAAAAACACCATGAATGAACAACAAAAGTTACCATATTCTTTGTCATGTGATACATTTTGGGGAGGTTTCTTATGTGTGGGAGCCTGATTTGTGTGTATTTGTCAGTCTGATGCAGAGGAGGTACTCAGAGCCCAACACATACACAGACAGCCCACCGTCAGACCCTCAAACCTGTGATGACATATATGATGATGTGCCATCTACAGAGAATGAGCAGGAGGTAGGTGATTTAACCAAGTGAAAGAATAAACGAACAAATTTAGATAGAGCTTTTTAATGTGTAGTGTGTAGGGTTATGTATTATACGGCTGTGAAATTCTGTACCTCCCATTTTCATGCAGCTGTGTTTATTCTGACTCACAGACTCAGGGTAGTGGAAGATGCACTAATAACTGGGCCAGAAATAATACGAGCGACAGGAAGTCATCGCTGTGACAGTGTTGTGTTTATGTAACCCTGCGGGCCATCCAAATTCAATAATGTTTCTCTGATACTGTTCCTCTCTTTGGCTGTAGGAGGTTCAGGAGGTTCAGAATGGCAGCGAGGAGGGAACAGTAAATGCTGAGGAAGAGAATGGGAAAGACCGAGTTTATCTGGATCTGATCCCGCTTCGCTCTTTCCTGCACACTAGCTCAGGCAGGGTGTCACCACAGACGTCCAGCACCACACAGACAGAGATCAGTCCCTCAACCACCCCGCATGTTGATGATCAGCTAAAAGAGGTTAAGATCCCTTTTCTCTGGTGACATATAGTGTACTGTTTATAGGACTTCTCCAATCAAAGTCTGCTGAATGCTACATCACAACGGCCAGTGCACAGCCTCAAGTTAACATTGAGGCATAAAGCAGTCATATCAGTCTATATTGATAATTAACATGTCAAATCTGATTATTTGTAACATTTAAAGGTAATTTTTGCACCTATGTGAAAATGAGGTATATTAATTGGTAACACTTTATTTTGAAGGTCCATTTGAGTATTAGTAGACGGTCTGCTTAATATCTGTTGATACTGCTCCTTCAACAGACATTTAACTAACTATAAGAAACTTTGCAAGTACACTAAACCGAACCCCAACCCCTACCTGTCTTCTAATGAGCATTAGTTGGCATGTAGATACAATGTAACTTAAATTCAACAAACAGACCATCAAAATAAACTGTGACCAATTAAGTTAAATGAGTTAAGAAATTCTGACTTAAGAGTTACTTTTATTTAATTAGAACGTTTTTTGACCAGAAATGACACCTACTTCTCCCAAAAGACAATGTAAAAGAGGTGTATATATATATATATATATATATATATATATATATATATATATATATATATATATATATATATATATATATATATATATACACACACACATATATATATATCAGCTTTTATTTACATTTGACCAAAAACATTAGGTCAGAATTTGCCAGGGGTATGATTTATTTTGTGCTTGACTGTATATATTTACATTGATCAACTTTTATTGAGTAAACAATATTTGACAACATTTTTTTCCTCAGCAAAGTATCTTAACAGAGAAAAGTATTTCTTAGTTCCTGAACGTCTTAATTGGTGATTTCTAATCATGAAAATTTAAGGCCACAACGCAAATATACATTTATTTTAAGTTAAGCAATAATATTTGTAAATACTTTTTAACTAAATACTCAGATTTTTATTTATTTTTTTGCTATAAAAATTGACCCTTTTAACAAGATGAGGCATTTGACGGTCATCAGCATCTTGATTTCTTTTAAACATATGTACATTTATAAAACTATACAGTAACACTTTATTTTGATGGTACAGTTTTAGTAGACTTTCTGCTTAATATCTGTTGATACTGCTGCTAAACAGACATTTAACTGACTATAAGAAACTTTGCAAATACGTGTCAGCTTACACTAACCCTAACCCCAACCCCTACCTCACAGTCTACTTATTATAATCTAATGAGAATTAGTTGGCATGTAGATGCAATGTAGCTTACATTTAACAAATGGACCATCAAAATAAGCTGTGACCCACTATACTTTGTATTTTATCATGTTTACATCTAATTATAATTAAAAAACTAATTATCGCTTGTGCGAGGTGTTTCTAATGTAGCGCCGTTTGGGCGAGATAGTAAAATCATACCTGCCAACACTCCCGAGTTTCCCGGGAGTCTCCCGTATTTCAGACCCACATCTCCCGCCGGCCGCCACCCTAATTTCACCACCACCCCCCGGTCCTCAGCTTTTTGGTACAGTCTATAACACCCCCGGATTACCGACCATGATAAAGTATCCGATCGCAGCTGATCGCACCCGAAACCCGGTGCGTAGTACAAATACTTAGCTATGTTATTCAGACTGCCCCTGTAATCTAACGAGAATTAATTGGCATGTGCCTGTAATCTAATAAGAATTAATTGGCATGTAGATGCAATGTAACTTAATTCAGCAAACACACCATCAAAATAAAGTGTGACCCAAATGTTTAAAACCTTCCATACAATTCTCTTCTTCAACAGCCTGTATATGAAAGCTCATTACCAACCAGTACAGAGAACGAAGTCCCTCCACCTGTTGCCCCAAGAGTGGACACAGACCCCTCTCCAGTTCCCAATCTGCACGTTCAGCCTCAAAAAATCAGTTTCCTCGGTCAGGAAATCCAAAAAAAGGCCTCACCGCTACCCAAAACCCAGTCTCTACCCCAGACATCAGCACAAACCCCCCAGAGTCCACCAACCTCCAGAGCCAGAGCCGCCAGCACAGACAGACTTCTCGACAGACTCAAGTTCTCTCCAGCAGGTGAGGCCCGTCAACTGTTTAAAAGGACATACAAGTTTCATTTATTCATTTTCATACTGCTCTGCTTTTCCTTGCACACCCAGTCAGAGATGCTTACACGCACACCAATATACATACAGAAATAAGCTTATTAAAATAGCATTTTGTCCAACTCGTTTACATGCAAATCAAAAACCAGGTAATAAAAGTAAGCAGACATTTACAAGACTTATTAATAAATCAGTTTATTTCTTAGTAGTGTTGTCAGAACAGGGGGGGGGGTTTAGTGAATTGGGGCTGAAAATGCACCTTTTCTATTTTAATTTATTTGAAATTGATTTATTTTGCCGTTTTTGTTTTCTCTTATTAGCCCACTCGATCACTTCTTTTCTACATTTTTTCTTAATGCAAAATAATATTAACAATATGTAAAGCATCTTGTAAAATTTTTTAAATTATTATTGATGATTTATAAAAATAAATTCACAGCTAAAAATTATATATAAAATATTTCGTTTTTAAAACTTAATCTTTACCTAATTTGACTGTTGGTCTTCTTTATGATTGAGGGTGGGAGATGCATTTGCGTAGATGTAATAAACATTTTTAGACATTTATTATACAAAATATGACTGAAATGATGTTATATATAATTTACAGGTATAATTTATACTTCTAGGTATTTATTTGGGGCCCTCGGATTTCCTGGGGCCCTAAGCGGCCGCTTATGCTTAATGGTTTAATTCGCCCCTGTGTCAGAATATAATAATTTACCTTTCCAACTTCGTTATTTTATTTGTAACATTGGATGTCATGCTTAATAAATAAGACCCCAAGAAGACAAGGAAAACAAGTCAGTGGGAAACTTGTGGCTATGTTATCCTCTCAACATGCAGCATTTTGACTTAAGCATTTCTACTTCTACTGCACAAGATGAAACACATTTTTTGGGTACATTTACATTACATAAATCCATATTATGGATTGAGGTAAAGTTGGTTTAATAATCGACACATTAGTCCAGTGAACTTGTAACACAATCCCTATAGTGTTTACCACGCTACTTTAAATATTCGGTCTAAAATCACATGCATGTATGAATTCTAAACAACATTAAAACTATTTATTCTACTGTAAACAATGTTGTACTTTGATAGTCATTGATTGCTAATATGATTTCACTATTTAAAATTCGCAAAGAAACCTCTGAAATGATAAAAGTCTGAAAGCCTGATAGACCATTTTCACGTGACACACGCGGTGTCCGATTTCACTCCAGACAGTGTAACTTCCGCCTTGCCTACAAAGAACTCCCCATAGAGAATTTACACAGTCAGCTTTATATTTACTACAGATATGGTTAGATTGTCGGACAGAAAGTAGTTTCATGAGTTTACATGTTAATCTTTTACAGTTTGTGGTTTACATGTTGCAAAAAAGGCTGTATTGGGGCAAATATGACCTAATCACCTTTCTAATGACCACATGCATTGTCTGTTTATAAAGCATAATCGGGTTAAGAATGTGCACGTAAACGCACTTACTTTACAACTCAACACATTCCCTTCTGTTTAGCAGGTCCGGGGTCAGTTGAGGTGAAATTAGGGAAGAACAGGACAGAGGCCGACGTGCGGCGCTACACTGACGACAGGGACCGGCTGGAGCGAGAAAGAGAGGAGGTTAAAAACACTCTGGCCACCCTGAGGAAAGACAGACGAGAGGTGAAAGACGAGCTCAGCTCCTGCCAAGGTACTACAGTGCCGCCTAATGGTCATAATTGGAAGTGCCCACATGACAAGTCCAAAACATTTCAATTTACGCATTTTACTCTGTTAAACATAAAATAAGCTATTTTGAGGAATTAAAACCGGTAAACAATGACATTCATATTAATTTAACCGCAGAAAGTCAGACTGGCTTGTAACAAGGTTGAGTAACAGAATTTTTAGTTTTGTGAGAAATAGTCCTATAAAGTAATCGTTGTGTGTGTCAAAAGGGAATTTAACAGATACTACAGTATATTTACTTTAGTCAAAACAGAGAAAATGCAGATCTTAATAACAAACTTGTAGAAAATAAATAAAAGGGAACCAGTCTTGAGGGTAATGCAATTATAAGTAACGTGAGTACGTAATAATAATAATTTTTGTAACAAGTATTGTATTACTTTAGAAAATTAAGTAACAATATTTTACAGACAGAGTTGAAGATGGCAGGCCAGAGCCTTAGATTTCTGAAATGGAAGTATTCTCTTTATTTTGAATGCATTGATTGTAAATGAAGGTGTTGGTTGAACAGTGCATTGTATTTGCAGAGCTCCTTTATTTAAAAAGCTGAAGAAAAAACCCTGAAAGTTCTGAAAAAGATCAAGCCGAGTAAGAAAAAGTAACGTAAAAGCAAATCAAATGTAAAGTATTACTTACCATAAAAAGTAACACAACTAGTTACTTTTTGGGGTGGGGTGGGAGGATAACTCAATATTGTAGTAAATTACTTTTAAAAGTAATTTTCCCCAACAGTGAAGGGAACCATAAAAAAATCTCATCATTTAGTGTATACATAATTCTTTAAATGTGAAAGTTATCCGACAGCTCTGTCTGCTATATTGTAAGAGATGAAAATTTATATATATTTTGACAGCAATTTACACGTGTCACTCAGCCTCTTTTTTTAATAAGCCATCCTTATTTTCTGTCTTGTACTTATGCTGCTGCAGTTTCTATAGACTACTGTTTAGGTATGAGACACACAGCTAATGTAAAAAGCTAACTGTTTTTGATGATGGCTTGTTTAGACCCCATTCGGCAGGCCTCTCTGGAGGCTCGTCTGAAGCAGATGGAAGAGACGTGTCGTGAGGCAGAGCGTAGGCGAGTGGAGGTGGAGCTCAGCCTGATGGAGGTGAAGGAGAATTTGAGGAAAGTGGAATCTGGACCCTTTACACTGGGCACCACTGTGGACAGCAGTCTACTGGACATTTCAGTGGTTAGTATCACAACAAGATTCAGTTTACAGTCTTTTGCTGTAATTATATAGGTATATAATTAAATAAGTTATGTTCAAAAGTTTGGGTTAATAATTGATGACTTGTTTTTTAAAGAACTGAATAGTTTTTCTTTTTAAGTAGCATTTGAGCCACAGAATTAGACTGCTGTCTCTTTAAGGCAGGGGTGTCCAAACTCGGTTCTAGAGGAACGGTGTCCTGCAGATTTTAGCTCCAACTTGCCTCAAAACACCTGCAAGGATGTTTCGTGAAAGCCTAGTAAGAGCTTGATTAGCTACCCCAGGTGTGTCTGATTGTGGTTGAACTAAACTTTGCAGGACACAGGCCCTCCAGGAATGAGTGTAGACTCCCCTGCTTTAAGGCCTTGACCAATATAACATAGATCTGCCAATCTGATCTTCTTTTTTCAGTGTTCATTTTAACTCATTTTTAACTGGAATTTTAACAAAATTATGTTTTTGACTGTTAAAAACAATCAAGATGTAAAAGATTATGCACCGGTTCTCTTTCACATTGCGTAAAAGTTTTAAAAACACTTCAATTAATGATTTCCAGGTCACATGGTACGCATGCTGTAAAAGCAAAACATCATTATTCTGCTGTTCCTTCAAAAACATTTTTAAGCTTAAAACTAAAGTGAGTGCATACTTTAAGTGAGTGCAGTTTAGAAAAGGATTCAATAACACAACGTTTTTAATAATATATACTTGCTAATATATATTTACTTATATTGATATATATTCTAGCCCAAGCCAGCCGCTGTGTCTAGCCCTGCTCCAAATACACCCAACAACACCAACATTAACACCCCCGCCTGCACCAACAACGAAGATTCACCTGTCAACTCAGCCACAGCCCTGAAGAACAGACCCCCGTCCGTCATGGCAGCCAGCAAAGGAAATGTTCTACAGAAAGCCAAGGTTAGTCCACTCATACACACATAACTGATTTATGGAAATAAATATTTGTCTGCCAAACAAGTATACATTTAAAAAAACATGATTTGACCAATGGGATTACCATTTAAAACCATTGTTGTATTATATTGTTTGCTAAATATTATTATTATTTATTATTATCAGTAGTAGTAATAGTAGTAGTTATATTATTTATTAATTATCAAAACTCTTCTTGTTTAATATTTAAATTTTTTTTGCCTCCTTGATTTTTTTTATGTTTAAAACTTATTCTGATTTTTTAAATTTCAAACTAGGAGACTTTAATTATTTTGCTGGATTTATAAAAATATTACTGTCTTTTTAAACCAATCATACTGACCCAAACTGTCTTACAGTAATGTATCTACATGTTAATAATGGCTGATGAATATGGTAATCTAAATTACCATCTGAAATCATTACTGTATCATTATAATGATACATTTCGTTGAACGTATAATGATACGTTCGTTTTCGTTACTGCATTTCGTTGCATTGTACTTGTACATGTGTAATGACAAAGTTGAATCTAATCTAATCTAATCTAATAAGAACACAATGCGGTTTTAATTCTCAGTCACCTTTCTTTCTATCTTTAGGAATGGGAGAAAAAAAACACAACCTAGTGAATGGAAACACTGAGCACAAATGGACTTTTTAGCCAAAGCTCAAAGGACTGCTAAGCAAACGCTTCAGGGAGGGTGGGTGAGAAACAAGGGGTGTGGCCAATGACTTGCAGGCCCCGTCCCTCTGAAACAGCACCTTCCACTCATTGCTGCTTCTCTGCAATTGGAGGCTGAGATGGTACTCTGTATATGCAGGCAGCTCATCCAAGACCATACTTTCTGTTCCCTGCCAAAAAAAAAAAAAGGCGCCACTGGACAATTGTAGATTTTAAATCTATTCATTTTCAGATTGAAATTAAGACATTCTTAGGTAAAGGGAAGGAAGGGAATAATTGACATTCTATAAGTGGCGTGTACTTTATTTGACGGATCATTGCAAGCTTGTAAAGTGACCAAAAAGACAGCTTCAAGGACGGCTATTTTTAAGATTCAAACCTTCAATCAGACAATTGGTACATTGTAGCTTGGTTCATGTATGCTGGTAACCAAGATGTGAATATATATATATATAAATTACATATCCGTTCAGTGTTTTTTTTGGATTTGTTACTGTACGCCAGCTGAAAAAAATGCACTTTTTATTCAAATAAAAGTTTGTACTGACAACAATGAATATCTATGCATTTACAGACATTAGAACTTAGGGCACACCTCCCACACCCCCCTTCCAGAAATTACTTTGGCCAGGTTGGGATGTCTGCATTTATGCCTATAAATAAGCTCCAGCTTTCTCCAACAGGTGGCACTAAAACAACACTAAAACTACACAAAGTATTTCAGTTGAGAATTTATTAGCTTTACAACAGACAAATGGACAGGTATTACAAAATAAATATCTCTAATGTTAGGCTTTCTGTAACAGGGAGGATTTTTGCAAATGGCAGATCACAAGCAGGTCCAAATCTCAGACAGAAAAAATATTCATAAAGGCCTTCAGTGCTGAATACACAATACAAACAGGGTCAAAATACCCTTAAAGGCTGACTGTGAATAGCAAAAGTCACATTTAAGGCAGTAAATGCAATTACAAAACTTGCAGTCTGCATTCTGGGTTGTGTTTACAGGTAGCAGGCTGGGTTTTATTAAAATGAAATATGGTGAAATTGAATTGAACTGTTAGTGTTGTTGTTTTTATTAAGTGTAAACCAGGGCTGCCAATGATCAATCCACAATAAAATAATTGTTGATAATCTTTTAAAATCCATAGAGTGATTCAGGATGTTCATACAAATCATGTATCTTAATTATGTCCATGCTAAAGGGCGCATACAGCTTACCCACAAGACATCCAGCAGAATCGAGTTTTATAAAAACTCTCAGCTACTTTGCTTCCAAAAATGAACAATTATCAGTTTACCATAATCAGCATTATCAGATTGTTCATTATCAAGAATGGATTAGCATATAATCTACATATTTAGTTAGTTCAGCCAAAAATTACAATAATGTAATTATACTCACGCTTATGTTGTTTCAAACCCCTGAGACCTTCATTCACCTTTGGAATGCAAATTAAGATATTTTAAATGAAATCTGAGAGCTCTCTCGTCCTGCAAATACAGCAATGGTTCCGACTTAAACCAGAAAAATACAAAAAATATATCCTCAAAACAGACTACATTCCTTCAGTAGTTCAACTAATTATTTATTTATATATATATATATATATATATATATATATATATATATATATATATATATATATATATATAAAAGCTTGAGAAAACTTGTGTGCACAACATTTTTTTTTAAAAAGACTATTCAACAGTTTCCTTCCTCTGTGTCAGTATAGGGTACCCATTCAGGAAAGCAACTGAACACATGGACAGTTTTTTTGTACCTTTCTGGACACCAATCAATGAGTAGAGAGCATTAAAATCTATAGAGAATCAAGAGAGCTGATGAATTTCATCCAAAATATCTTAATTTGTGTTCCAAAGATCAAAGGTCTAAGGGGTTTGAGATGACTTGTGGGCTAGTAATTACTGACAATTACATTTTTGAGGTACTATCTAACTATCTCTTTAAATGGTACATTTCATAAACATAGTATATACAGTAAACATTGAAATGTTATTCATGTGACATCCATAAAGACTGATTAATTGGGCTAATAACGATATGGAACACATCATGGACATTCATTGGTAATCTTAGATTTGTCTTGTACTGCACAATATCATATGCACATTTGTGAAGAAATGAACACACTTACTGTAGTAACAAAAACTATTTGCTCACACGGCAGCACAAATGCACCAGCTAACAATGTGTACATCTAAGAAGGTGCTATTGACACGTCATACATAATAGTCAAATGTTTCTGTTACATTTTTTTCCTTTTACAAAAACTACTAGCCTTTTATTTACAGTAAAATCGGAAACACTTTAAAACTAATACTCTATTAGTTAATGTCAGTTCATGTATTTACTAAGATGAACAAACGATTAGTAACACATTTATTATAGTATTTATTCATCTTTGTTAAAGTTAATTAATGTTATTTAAGTTAAATAAAGTTAGTTCATGTCAGTTCAACTTACTAAGCATTAATTAATGATAACAAGCACAACTTTGGATTTTAATAATGGATTTGTTAATGTTGAACTATGATTAATAAATCATTTACAAGATTATTCATACAGATGTGGCCACTGAGAATGCGCATTTCTTCATGCGTAATGCTGCAATTTGACAAGCGCAGACACATGATGTGCTGCACCTGCAAAGGCTGCCTTTTCATGTAAAAAACAAACAAACATTTTTGTGCTTTATGCAATATCCACCAGGTGGCACAAGGAACAACGCTTTTCAGGCCAGAGCGAGCGAATTCCCCCCCAAATCAAACAACCCGAGCATAGCATTTCACATGCGCATGCAAAAAAAAAAAAAAGCAAAATTGAAACGAACACATGAAATACACTGAAACTGAGCAGTTAATATTTTAAACAGTTTTTTTTTAAAGCATAACAGTAATTTGAAGGAGAACACTGACATTTTGAAAAAGCAAAAAAAGTAACTAAAATGAAATTATGAAAAAAAGCTGCAGGAGTTATTTTGCAGGCGACGCGGTGGCGCAGTAGGTAGTGCTGTCGCCTCACAGCAAGAAGTTCGCTGGTTTGAGCCTCAGGCAGTTGGCGTTTCTGTGTGGAGTTTGCATGTTCTCCCCGCATCCGCATGGAATTCATTGGGGTGCTCCAGTTTCCTCCACAGTCCAAGGACATGCGGTACTGGTGCATTGGGTAGGCTTAATTGTCCGTAGTGTATGAGTGTGTATGGATGTTTCCCAGAGATGGGTTGCAACTGGAAGGGCTATTTCAGAGTGGATATCCAGAGTAGAATGGTAAACAATAAAAGGAAAGCGTCACAGGTCATCATTGTTTAAAAATGAACCAGTGTGATGTGAATATAAAACCATCTTCACCTCAGTAAAGCTAGCTAGGCGGAATAGCGCTGTTTACTGATGTTTTATTGGTAAACTAAATTAAATCTACATTATCCATGCTGTAAAAGCACCATTTGAAACTGTATATAGTCACATCAGTCTTTTATCTGAGGATTTTAGTGGCTGACCAACACTTCTGTGCAGAAATAACCCATTTGTAACAACAACATCTAACGTTACATCAGATTTGCGTGAAGCTAAAACAGTTTTAAAAACATAATATTACCCGTCTAAGAGAAATCCTTCAGCCATGGTGTCATCCTTCCTCCAGCGTACAAAAGTAACTCCATGATTCAGGTTTTTAAAAAGTTTTGATTCAGCATCTTTGGATCAAGAGATGTCGGCCCGAATTGGATTAACATTTTTTTAGTTTTATACCTTACCCAGAATATAAAAATACATATAAATACGTTCAGATCACTTACTTTAGCCAATACTATTGGAATGTGAAGAGACTTTCAACCAGCACAACAAAAAGTGCTTCTGAAGACAATCACCTACTGCACCTTTAAGTATGTTCACTATGTTTCATAACTGCCCCCTGCTGGCCATGTCGTTCTTCTGTTAGACCATTTTGTGCTGTACCACATTGCACTGCAGAATTGCGTGATGTCACGTTCATTCACTCGCACAGCGAATCATCTCAGTGGCGACATCTGTACTAAGTTAAATGATTTTACAGTAACACTTCAGAGTGAATGTAATTATTAACATTAACTAAGAAATGCTTATGTGTTGAGCATCATTTGTACATCCTATCATGTGGACGCCACTGAAGTAGACAAATCTTGCATTATTAAGACTAATGATTAATTGAATAAAAAACATAAACAATGTAATATAAACAATGATTGATTAGGGGAATTAATAGAATCCCTACTGTAAATGCTGTTATACTGATACAAACTGAATGGATATATATACAACTGAAAAAGTGAATCTAGCTCAATTCATAGTTAACTGAACCAGGACTAAATGTCACTTTTATTTTTTGACCAAAAGAACTGCACTACAAGTGTGAACACACCCTTGAAGTCATTGCAAATTGCAAGCTGATTTCTGACTCATTGCTAAGTAACTGTCTGCATGTTAAAGTGTACATGTGTGTGCCGTTATCTGATCTGTGTTTTGGACGTGTGTCTCCTGCGCTGCTCTTTATAGCGCTGCAGCAGCTCTTTCTCAGTCTTGGGTTGCCGTCGCCTCAGGCCTGCAGGTTTAGGAAGATCTCCTCTGGATGGCTGCTCTCTGCTCCCTGAAAAACAAGTTCACAAAAACACATCAATCAAAACATCCTAAATATAGCCTGCCATTCTGATAACACCAAAATTACGACCATCCAGCAGGCATACAGTAGAAAAGCGAATAAGTCATTTTGAGAGTTATCACACGTGGGACACACTAATCTCTCATACAGACTTTAAGAAATCTCCATTAAATTGTCATAATAAGATGCGTGAACAAGCCCTTTTTTAAAAAATGCCTAAAATGCATTCTGGCAATTTTCTGGAATGAAAAGTTATATCATTAGCAGTTAAGAGCTGGAACTCCGCTGCGTGTGATCAGTGTGTTTTTAATTTTCTGGTTATACTGTGTTAAAGGTGCTACTCTGTTGCATCTCATAATGATTAAAAAGATGAAGAACAGATGTGAGGTAAAGCAAAGGAGCATGAGGTTTATAAAAACTCTCAATTACTGTACTTCCAAAAACAGAACATGCGTTTACCATTATTAGAATGATCAAATTCCTCATTATCTTGAATGGATTAGCGTATAATATACAGTGGGGGGAAAGTATTCAACACATCAATTTTTTCTGGAAAAAAATATTCTAAAGGAGCTGTTTACATAGAATTGAAGCAGAGTTTGGTACAAACACAAACTATACAAACATAAAAATAAAACAAACAAAAAAATCTAAAAAAAAAAAAAAAGTAATGTGTAATAACAATGAAATGACACAAGGATAATGAACTGAACTACTGAATCATATTTAATACTTTATTTATACTATATTTAGGCTTTTATTGGTGATGGCAGCATAAAGACACCTCTCATATGGTGAATGAAGTGCATTGCTCAGATGTGAGTTTTTCACAGACTTCAACAAAGTGTGAAAATCTTGTTGGTTCTGTGGGTCTCGTCCATCAAATCTGAGCTTTATTTTGTTTTTTATATTGGATTCAAGTCAGGTGATTGGCTGGGCCATTCTACAGCTTGATTTTCTTTCTGTGAAATTATTTGAGAGAGTCCTTGGCTGTGTGTTGGATCATTGTCTTGCTGAAATGTCCACTCTGGTTTCATCTTCATCATCCTGGTAATGTAGATGTTGGTCTAATTTACAATAAGGAAGGACAGAGGGTTGCTGAATAACTACTGAGAGTTGTCTGGGCTTTCACTGCCTTTCTACACCTCCTTTTCTTCATGTGTTTAATACTTTTTTCCCTTTTTCATTTCCTTATTTGTAAATGAATTAATATTGTTTTCTTTGCAAATATGGATTTCTTTGGTTGTTACCAACATCTGGTTAAAAATGATTAACAGTGTCTTTACAAATATGTTTTCTGAGAAAAATCGTCCCCACTGTACATAACTCATAGGTTTAGTTCACCCAAAAATGGAATTATGCAAGTAATTACTTAACCTAGATTGTTGATTAGATAAACATCACCAATATTTAAATTGAAATGTAATATTTGGACATATTCTTGTCTTATTTTACAAATCAAAGAATCCAGTATATTTCTACATTTATTGGGTAAGGGTTTGAGTAAAATGGTAATGTATGTTTAATTTTACTATGTAAAAATCTACAAATATGAGTCAAAATTAAAATAAACATAACAGTCATCAAAATAAAAATAAAAACTGCCAGTTTTATTGTCAGAAATTATCAATTAATCTGATTAACAAATGTTTTCTGTTGTTTTAATTGAGGGCTATTCCTCAAAATATTGATTTTTTACACATCTGACTAAAAATGAAACTAAAATCTCTGAATTATATATTTGTAAAGGTAAAAGGTAGCTAAACCCAATGAAAAAAGCAGATTAATTCCCTCTCAAAAAATCTGAGGTCACCTGAGAACCTTTTACCTTCCCTTTGAAACTTGTCAAACACCTGTATTGGCAACAGTAAAACAAGAGTATCCATTACTAGAAAGGCTAATTAGCAGTTTCTGATACTGACGTGTTTCGCAGTGTGGACCCTTCCAGCCACGGCATTCGCAGCGGTAACTCCCATTCAGCATCACACAGATGCCATCATTCATACAGGGGTTTGGACTGCAAAGGTTTACAGGCTTCTTCACATCTGTAAAAAGAACAACAGTTAAACATAAATGCATCAGCTTTCAAAGAGGAACATTTGCTCCTGATTTACCTGAACACACCATCTGTACCAGCACATCCTCTGAGTATTTTAGGTCATCGTATGAAGGCACGGTGATCATGTGATCCTCAGAGCCAGAGATGCGGAGAAGAAGCTCCTGCTGGATGTCCCCAACTCCAATTAAGAATATGGACACTCCGCTATCACGGATCTTCTGTGCAGGCACCGCAGCGTCCTCCACACCCGTCCCATCAGTCAGCACCACCACAGCCTTGTTGACTCCAGGACGTGCTCCCTTCCCCACCGTCAGGCTTTGGGAGAGCACATGGAGCAGGGCTGAACCTACAGAAGCCTTCCCACCCAGAAAAGCGGCGTCCCCCACAGCCCTCAGCACAGCGGAGCCCGAATTGTACTTGTCCAAGTCAAAGACCGTGACTGGACGCCTCCCATAAACCACCAATCCCACCTGAGCCACATCTCGATTAATGTCAAACTGCACTGAAGTGCTCCGAACAAAATCCTGAAAGTGAATGAAATTCTCCTTGCCGACACCACTGGAGGCATCCAGAACAAACACAAGGTCCAGAGCCTGACCCAGACAACCTAACAGAAACAAAAGGGGTATAATAGTTCAGTCATGACAACTCCGAATGTACAGAATTTAAAAATAGAATGTACATAGTTTGGTCTTGGAGGACTAGATCAGCTATGCTGCTGCAAAACACATAGGCTGTATCTGAAATCGCCTACTTACTCAGTAACTACTACATTCGAATTTACTACATGACCGTTCTAAATAGTATGAATGGGAGTAGTATAAATGCAACCTGGAGGTACTACAGCCGCCATTTTATTACCATGTGATCTACCTGAGTCAGTTGCGTCAACTGACTCTCATTTATGAATTCTTTCGGTGTGTATCATGGGATAGTATAGCGTCGATCGGATACATACTTCAGAATCTAGCCAGAAGTAGTAGGTCATCCGAACTCTTTAAATTTGGACATACTACTTTGCTCACATACTGTTTTTACTAAAGTACACTGTTTTTCCACACTATATAGTATTGAAGTATGCGAATTCGGACACAGCAACAGACTTGCTTTAGCTAAATGCTAAATTAACCAATTAGAGCGCAAATGGAGTTTGATGGCTAATACTTATGAACTTTAAATAGCAAAACTGAAACTAATATTTACCCTCAAAAGAACTTATTTAATTAAACTGTTTAAGAAACTATGCTTTATACATTCATTATTATACAGGGTGATTCAAAAAGAATGCCACAACGTTGAAAACTGAGAACTCTGCAAAGAAGAAAAGGAGAGCTAAGCTCTTTCTGTTGTCGATTTAAGAAAGCTCTGAAGTTTCACATTGAGGAACTAACAGAATGAATAACTGCAGCTATCCAAACTGTTACGCCCAACATGCTACAGAGAGTGTGGAGAGTATTGTCACTTGAGTGTCTGGAGGGGGTCATATTGAACATCTATGAACTTGTTTTCTACTGAAAAAAAACTTTAGGTACCCTTCACATTGATTAATTACCCAGGGTTCCACCATGGTTTTTTGATTAAATACAGATTTTCAAAGTTTTAGTATTCTTTTTGAATCACCCTGTATAATATAGTATTCCCTCTCAAAACATAAGGCTTTACCTACTGTTACACACATTTTTGTAATTTTATAGTTGATCATTTTGCATTTCCTCTGGAAACCATTTGCTTTGACTCATAGTTTTTATTATTAAAAAAGTTTTGTAATCACAGCCCATTCTCTGAAACTTTTCCTCACCTAACCTTATGTTAAATGTTCTGCTAAAGTTTACTTTCCCTGAAAACCTATGCCTTCACCCCCAATTTTTATTATTATAAGTTTCACAAAGGTTTTGAGTTTTGTAATTGCATTCATTTACATTTTTTACAATTAAGTTTAACAAAACATAATTTTTCCCTAAGAAACTTTAATTAATCGAGTTCTCGTAGATTTCTGTTCCTCTGTAAAGCAGTTTTTACAAGACCTTTTTTATTAATATTATTGAAGGTTTTACAACTTTTGCATTCCTGTGTAAAGTCCAAAACCTTTAGCTTCACTTACTTTACAACTTTTTCTAAGTGTATACCAAATAATCTTGTTTTTTTTTCTTACATAAACAGAATGTTTTAAGATTGATTTTTTACCATAATGATTTTTAAGTAATCAATATTTGTAAGTACAGTACAGTAGATTTTTTAGTAATTTTCTACAAATACAAACAACTTGAGTTTCTTTTTGTCAGTGTTTGACTCTTCTCTGTTAATTTACACTGGATACAAAAAAAATGAGTGAACTGTTCCCTGAGGCACACCAAACTCTGCATTTTTAAAGACTTTCCTGTGTTGACAATGAAAAATAGATTAGCTCTCTACCCTGGTTGTCGACGCTGCAGATTTTGGCTCTTAGTTCTGGGATCTTGCTGCTCAATCTATCCGGTGACTGGTACATGATGGTGCGCTGAGGGTTCCCTGTGATGTTGTTTATCTCAGCCCTCATGCCTTCTGGCGCTACACCGATGATGAAGATCTCCCTGTCCCGTGCGTACTTCGCTGGCTCCACCACATGATCTGCTGAGGGCGTCCCGGTGAGCAGAACTACCACCCGCGGCAGGTCGTCCTGAACGTCAGCGAACACAGGCGTGCTCTGGAAGCCGTGGCGTGTGATGTAGCGAAGGGCATTTCCGGTTTTCGTCTGCCCACCACGATACTGAAGTCCCTCAACAGCCTGGATCAGCTTCACCGGGTCTCTGTGCTCCCCAATTCTGGCCTCGATCTTCACGTCGCTGCCATACTGGGCCAACCCCATTTTTACAGGAGTGTCAGAGCTCAATACGGCCTGCATGAAACGCTTCAGGAAGGACTTGAATCGCAAGAAACCCTCCAGAGTAAGAGCAGAGGAGCCCTCCAGCAGGAAGAGCACATCCACGGAGCAGTCAAAACTCAGAATGGGAGCTGGAAATGAAAATCAATACAATTAAATATGAGGACATTAGAGACATTTTTGCCTCAGTTTTTATCAACAAGTACAATAATTTCAGCTAAAAAGTTCTTTAATGTTCTATTGAAGACAAAAACATGTGTTCATGTAAATATGTACCACTTGGATGGGCTGAAGGTGAAAAAAAACAGCAAATTGTCATTTTTGGTAGAACTAAACCTTTAACTATCCTTAAAGGGATAGTTTACTCAAAATGAAAATTTACTCACTATTTACTCAAATGAAGATGTTTTGAAGAAAGCTGATGACCTGTACCCATTAACTTCCATAATAAAAAAAAATTCTATGGAAACCAATGGTTACAGGTTTCCAGCTTTGGTTACATACCTGTTAGTCTGCATTACATATATCCTGTTTGTTTTAGATTTTAGTTAGAATCATATGAGACATTACATTGTTAAAGGAGGAGAAAAGCATAGGAGCTTTAGTCTCCTTTACACATTAACACTTGCTAAAATGCCTTTACAACCAGCCTAAACAAACACAAAGCTCCACATATCCCTCTGCAGGTAAGTGGGGTCATCTGATCTAACCTCTACTTGTGATGTCATTCACATTGATTGACAGCAGGAGGTTAGGTATGTCATCACGTTCTGATTGGATGTAGGATTTAGTGTCCGCATTTCAATAGAACTCATGGGGACCGATGATGGCTCCTGTCTCACAGTGTAATTTAGCAAATGACAAGGCCCATTATAAAAGTATTGTAGCATGTGCATTTGGGGTTTACCTATTGCTAATTTCTTTTATACAGTTATTTTCGGTGCAGCTACTGCAGAACCTAAACAAAAACAAAACAAACGTAGACACAAGGACCACATACTGTATTATGGGCCAAAACAGAAATTGCTGTAAGAATATTTTTTTTGTAAGAATATTTATATTTTATTACTTTCTGTTGTTCATAATTAATAATTTTTTCTGGACACTCAATTTACACACATTTTTGGGGGGAATCTCCTCATCCACCCCATTTATTATATTATATTATATTATATTATATTATATTATATTATATTAATTTTCCTTCGGCTATGTGCCTTATTTGTCAGGGGTTTGCCACAGTGAAATGAACCACCAACTATTCCAGCATCTGTTTTAAGCAGCGGATGCTTTTCTGGCTGCAACCCAGTACTAGGAAACGCCCATACACTCTCACATTCACACACTCATACACTAGGGCCAATTTAGTTCATCCAATTCACCTATTGCACATGTTTTTGGACTGTGGGGGAAACCGGGAAAAACTCCACACAGAAATGGCAACTGGCCCAGCTGGGACTCAAACCAGCCAACTTCTTGCTGTGAGGCGACAGTGTTATTATATTATATTATATTATATTATATTATATTATATTATATTATATTATATTATATTATATTATATTATATTATATTATATTATATTATATTATAATTCTGCAATACTGTATGTTTTTTAATCAGTAAAATATTTATAAAATATTTTTATCAATAATTTTAATTTCACAGAACAAAGCTGCACATTTACAAGAAACTGCTGACTTTGGAAACTTTTGGATTGCCTTTAGCTAATTAGAGTGTCAACCATGACCCTGCCTGAAAACCGATCCCCACTGTAACTTGAACACCCGTGACAACACCCACACACCCACACCCACACCCACACACACACACACACACACACATCTGATCCAGCCAAACCCACCAAAACAAAATAATCTAAGCGTGAATGTGAGAGAGGGGCAGCTCACCACATGAGAAGAACTGTGGGAAAAGAAGCATATGAATGTGAACTTACCACAATTGGGGTCATTGGCGTAACCAGCAGGACACTCGCACCGGTATTTATCCAGTCCTTCAGAAACACACGTCCCCCCATTCTGACAGGGCTGAGAGTCACAGGGGTCTGAAGAGAGATGCTCATTCATATTCATCTGATGATGAGCAATGATATGTTCATTATTCAATATTGAATTTGTGAGCTCTTACCTGGACAAATAGTTCTGTGACAGACAGCAGGGTGTTGCCTGTAAACTTTGTTATACCTGTAAGACAATGTGAAACATGTTTCATATCAGACATTTCTCATAATAAACATCTGAGGTCATGAAACTTCAAAAAGAATAATTCATTCATTCATTTTCTTTTCGACTTAGTCCCTTCATTAATCTGGGGTTGCCACAGCGGAATGAACCACCAACTTATCCAGCATATATTTTACGCAGCGGACGCCCTTCCAGCTGCAACCCATAACTGGGAAAAGAATAATAATAATAATTGTTATTAGTAGTAGTAGTAGAAGTAGTAGTAATAGTAGTAGTACAACAATCAATATCTGTATTTTTATTAATAATTATTATTTATTATTAATAATAATATAATAACTATTTTAATATTAATAACAACAATGTACAAATAATAATAATAATATTGCTGGCAGATTTCTGCTGCATGACAATGTGAAACCAGTTTCACTCCATACATTTGTGTAAATGATCTGCTTAATGGTTCACCTCTGGCCATGAAACCCATGAGTCCCATTCACTTTAAAAGAACAGAAACACCCTTCATGTATACTGTGTATACATGAATATACTCTTCATGACAACTGTGAGTGGGGGTGATCTTTTTTTATAACTCATCAGTTATATGAATATATATCAGTATATTAAGTTATATTAAGTCTGCCTAATTAAGGGTGTGGGGCGTGACCGCTATGTCTCGCTGGTCTCCGTCATGTCACCTCAGCTGATTCCTGCTGATTAGCCACTGAACTCGGCAAAAAACATTGTATTTTCGTTTTGTTTTATGTGGCTTTACAGAGTCAATTGCTCTTTGGAATTATTTCTTACAATTATCAGATAATATGGCATGCTGCTTGCACTTAATTGTGCTCACAAACCATTCAACGTCAACGTCAACCTTTCCCAGGTGAGTGAAATTATATACGTATATACCATCTCTATAAACGTATTTGTTTTACTCAAAATCATTTATCATTTATAATTTTCTTTGATGTGTAATGCACTCCAGAATCTGCCAGATTGATTAGCTGTAGGCTACAGAAAAGTCATCTGAAACGTTGTCATACAGTGTTATGCCTGGATTTCATAAATAGCCTTGCATTTAGTAACACAGACTCACAATATGATAGTGTGACTATTTTCATAAGTGGGACACTTCAGATACAAAAATGCATTTAATCAGAGAGTATAGGGGGCAATTTTGGACACTGGAGTGCTTGTATATAATAAAAAATCTTTGATTTCTATTACTGCAAGTGAGTAACTGTACATTTTGACTTACTGATAACATTAAAGGGGACCTATTATGAAAAATTTTTTATAAGGAGTTTAAAAACCAAGTTGTGTGGCAACAGTGTGTAAATAAAGCCATCCTCTAATAGTAAAAATTATTCATTTTATTTTTCTATAATCACACTTCACAAAAACAGTTTGCAGAAACACTTTAGCTGTGTCTTATTTCAAAGGCTGCATCCTCCGAAGGATGCATTCAAAGGGTGTTGGGTCAGTGTGACATGACGAAGGCAGTTTCATTTCAGAAGAATTTAAAAAGTTTCCTTCAAATGCAGCCTCAAAATGTGTCCTTCGCTTCCCAGGTAATGAAGGGCACAACCGGTGGATCCTTTGCAGCCTCGAACATCCCAATATTCATTGCGCACTGATAACGGCAGGACATTTTTAAAAGAAAACTCCGGATTAAATGTATCCTTCAGAGGATGCAGCCTCTGAAATGAGACGCAGTTAATCATTAAAGAGGGAGATTAACATTCTCCCTCTTTACGTGTCATCAGAGGAGGAAAGCCCCGCCCATTAGTGACGATAGATGACGAACAGCCCTAAGTGACAAGCAGCCATCCATCATTAGTTTTAGCAGAAGATAATTTTGAAAATAGGGCTGAGAGCACAATCTCTTGTGAATTTAAAGCGACAGTCACAATAATGGCACAATTTGGATAACAGCCTAAAAGGGGCTGTTTCAAAGAGTTATAAAACATTATTTGTGTGGTATTTTAAGCTGTAACTTCACACGCACACTCTAGGGGGTCACATACACACCCAAAAGGTGCATAATTGAGTAAGTCTAACATATTAATACTACTATCACCCAAAAACAAGCTTTCATTTTGACTTCAAGGGGACTTTAAAGAAGGTAAAAGGCATACGAAGACCCCTGTTTTTTGTTCTGTATATGTAAGGTTGCCATGTACCTGTAATGAGGGCACAGGGACGTGTATGCCGAGTATCTCTTGGACCCTTTCCAGCAGACAAAGTTTCCCTGAAGCTGTTTGACCGTCTCCAGGGTTTTCTGCACACATGGGTATGACTCCACCTTACAGCCTGCAGGATTCACAGCACAGGAAACTTCACTTAATGTTCATGAACACAAACAGACTGTTGACTGAGTCACTGGTGAGTGTTTTACCTGAAGGAATGGACATGCAGACAGAGGAGGTAGTAAGGCTGGTGAATAATCCATTCACAGCATCACTGAAGTGCTCTGCGAAAAACACGTGAGAGTCCGATGGACCGCTCGCCAATTCACGGAGCTCATCCCATCTTAAGAGAGAAATACAGGACATGATTTTCTATCATAATATGCAGTTAAATACACTATGTTTTAAATGTTTTTCATTTTAATTAAATAAAAAATACTCTTATATCGGTCATCAGTATATTCACAAATTATTAACAATTATAAAACAATTTTGCCTGGTTCTTGAATCTGATTGGCTTATAGCTGTGCCATAGTCTGCCATTAACAGCACTTAACCAGCCTCCTCACACTTCGCCCTTGTGTATTACTCACCCACATACACCAACAAGCAGAGGACAAATATTGACAAATATTGCTACCTTATGTACTTTTGAGGATTTTTTAGTGGAGAATGTAGTTGTTTAGATTGAACTATTTAGTTTATTCATAAGAATGATGAATATTTTTTTAACATTTATAATTTCTGAGAGACAGCTTGTCGGTGGCCATTAGCCTGTCATTGAGCCAACCAAAGACAGTTGACGTTGTTAATCCACAAAATGGCGACAGGCCGCATAATAAGCCCTTATTTCAAATAACAGCTGATCAAATCATTATAATGTGACTAGGTAATGTAAGTGACTTTCTAATGCACCAGTGTCGAAATACAGCCACATCGCACTGCAACTCGTGTGGTTTGCTAAAATAACTTACTAAATATATTATTAATTTTAATAAGTTAAACTTTATAATATATTATTTAACTGCAATTTGTTCCTGTAGTTTTAAAGCTAAAATCTCAGAATCAATACTTTTATTTAAAGTACACATGATCTTTTAGAAATATTTTCGATATTTATATAATGTATTCGAAACATAGTTTATATATTGATTTGCTGACATATTGAAAACAGTTGCACTGCTTAATTTTAAGAAAACCATGTTTTTTTTCTTAATCTCTTTAAAATAATTTTCAAAAACCTATTTAAATACTAAGCAGTAATTTAAAGACTAAAATATTTGTAACATCATAAATGTATTTCCTTTTAATAAATTAACAAGTACTTGCTTAACAATAATATTAGTTTCTTCAAAAGAATGAACTCTATGAAAGAAAAATCCTACACTGCAGCTTTTAGTCCAAATATCAAAACAATTTTTAAATCAAGAAGAATTTTCTAGACAAGCTAAAAAATAATGTCTTGTTTTTAAATAATTATGAGTTTTTCTTTAAAACAAGCAAAATAGTCTGAAAATGGGGTTATCATTTTTTCTCCCTATTGGCAAATATTTTATGGTTGTTTTAATAAAAAGTCACTTAATTTTGACTTATTATTTTTGAAAATAAGACAACATTTTGCTTTTATAGTAATTATTAGGGCGTCATGGTGGTAGCATGATCGTCTCATATCAAGAAGATCACTAGTTCAAAACTCGGCTGGGTCAGTTGGTGTTTCTGTGTGGAGTTTGCATGTTCTCCCTGTGTTCGCGTGGATTTCCACTGGATGCTCTGGTTTCCCCCACAGTCCAAACACATGTGCTCTGGGTGAATTGAATAAACTGAATTGTCCGTAGTGTATGTGTGCGAATGCGAGAGTGTATGGGGGTTTCACAGGAATGGGTTGCAGCTGGAAGGGCATTCTAAACATATGTTGGAAAAGTTGATGATTCATTCCGTTGTGGCAACCCCAGATTAATAAAGGGACTAAGCCCAAAGAAAATGAATGAATGAATAATTTTTAGATATTTGGACTAGACACAAGACAAAAACTCAAGTACGAAAATATATTTTTTTGCAATGTAACCCTAATCCTCACTTTTGAGTAGCAGTGTACTGTACTGTAGTCAATTCCAGGTTTATTTTCCAGAGCATATGGTTCAGTAAAACTGCGTGAAACACTTTGAGATGCCAGAGCATATGGCACAGCAGGAACTGTGAGAGGCTTTCATTCATCCAAATATACTCAAACTGATACATTCCCAGCTGTTAGATATATGGCCATTAAGGTGAGCTTTTCCACTGAGATTCATTCCCTCTTCCTCCTGCACCTGTTGGTAAGCTGCCATAAAGCTTCCAAGTAAACAGAGAAGACAGAAATGATGGTGACCAAAAGCATCAACATGCGTCCAAGCTGTCAGCAGCTTTTAGTGTTCAATCACACACCTGTCAGTGAGCACAGCTCTCCCTGAGAACTGTCAGCACTTCACTTAGCTGACTACATGAGCTCATAATGGTTCAAATATGACCACATGTGTCCATGCTAATTGTTTGTCAGGCTGTAGGGATTTTTATTATACATGACACAGTTAAAGTCAGAATTATTAGCCCTCCTGAATTATTAGCTGCCCTGTATACCCAATTTTTGTTTAACACATTTCTAAACATAATAGTTGTAATAACTCATTTCTAAAAACTGATTTATTTTATCTTTGCCATGATGACAGTAAACAATATTTGACTAGATATTTGTCAAGACACTTCTATACAGCTTAAAGTGACATTTAAAGGCTTAACTAGGTTAATTTAGGCAAGTTAAGATAATTAGGCGAGTCACTGTAAAACAGTGGTTTGTTCTGTAGACAATTGGAAAAATAAATTGCTTAAAGCTACAAATTATTAAGTGCTAATAATATTGTAAAAATTACAAACTGCTTTTATTCTAGCCAAAATAATACAAGTAAGATTTTCTCCTGAAGAAAAAATGTTATAGGAAATACTGCAGAAATTCCTTACTCTGTTAAGCATAACATGGGAAATATTTGAGAAAGAAAAAAAAACTGACAGGAGGGCTAATAATTCTAACTTCAAATGTATTAAATACATTTTAAGTAAGATACGATGATACACTGGAAAATCTCAACGACACCAAACTTTCAATGTTCTTGAAAGTCTAAATGATATAGAACAAAAGTACAGGTACTGTGAGCATATGGTATTATATTTTTAATATAATGTGATGTCATATAAAAAATTTCATACTTATGTTATTCTTTATAGCAGTTTAAAGTATGTTTCCCATACTTTCTAAGAACCATGGTAGCTATTACAGAAGTAAACACTACCATTCTTTCAAACTATTACAGTGAGTACCACATCACTTAGTGCATTATGAAAAACACAAAGTAATTAAGTAATAAAATTCAAATATTATGTCATTATGTCTGGATTTTTTTTGTTGTTGTTGTTTTTTGTTATTATTGATCATTAATATAATTTGTCTGAACATTTTAATTTACTCTTGTCTTTGTTTTGGAAATTCTCAATTTATTATTACTATTATTATTACTATCATTATATTATTATTATTATTATTATTATTATTATTATTATTATTATTATTATTAAATAAAAATAATAATATAAATCAGGGCTTGACATTAACACCCGCCAGCCCGCCAAATGTGGGTAGATTTCAGCTATGGTGGGTTAGACAGTCACTCACACTAGCTACTTTGGCAGGTTAAAAATGATCTTTTAATGATAGTTTTTTAAAAGCAGGGCTTGACAATAAAGATGGCCCAATCTGCATGCAAATGTGATCTTAAAATAAAGAAGCAGGACGACTGACCAAAATAATGTTCGCACGAGTAAAAGAAAGCAGGTGAATACCAAATGAGAGGATGATCCCTCCTGCACACAGCTGATGTGATGCACACGACTGTTGTGTGCTCCCGTTTCCTTGCTCGAAGCAGCCATGCCCGGAAATGCAACTGTGCAATTGGTTCTCTTGAAATAGACTGGACAAAAAGCTATGCTCATGCACCCACAGTGCTGCTGCTCTCAAGAGCTCCAGATGTTTTTAAAAATGTATTTTTGCAACCAACACCAGTTGCCACTTTTGCTTTAACCCTTCTTTGAACAGATTATTATTGGCCTAACCATTTGCACGCGATCATATTTCTACTACTTAACATTAATTTGTCATATTGAAGAAATTAATTAAGTGCAATTCTTTAATCACTTAATATCCCTTAATTATTAAAAATACTCAAAAATAATTCCATAATTGATAATGACTGGATTAGCCTCAAGAAATAGTACATTTTATTTAGCTTGAAGGAAATGATATCTATTCTTTTAGACATTTGACAGTGGAGTATTTTGTTGACAGAGTTTGAAGAAGCAGGTAATTAGAGATGTGAGGGTTTTTTCTGTGTGAAGTGAGTGTAAATGATGAGTGCTACCTGGGGTAGCGAATCCCCACAGCAAACAGAAGCACTCCAGACAGCTTGAGCTCAGAGGCAGGCAGCTGCACGGCCCCCTGGGACTTTCCGTCAGATAACAGGACGACGACTCGCGGCACAGAGGAATTACGTCCACCGGAAAACCCCTTCCTCAAAACAAACTTCAGAGCCAGACCTGTCTGTGTGCTTCCACCTCTAAAGCAGGAGAACACACACGTTATACATAGAGCTTTTAACACATGAACACAATTAATGTCATAATGAACTACTACTGTGACATCATCTTCATCCAATTTTTTTTACCAAACTTTGTCAGTCTCCAGGATTTCACAAGACATTTTTTCATGCTTAAATGACTGTAAAAACATACACAAAAACGTTTACAATTTCTTTAATTTTATCACCTCAAGAACCACCGAGCTCTGTCATTTACTGTATATAAAGGTGGTCTATTCTAGTGCATTGAGATCTTGTAACTGTGGAGGCCATTTGAGTACAGTGAACTCATTGTCATGTTCATGAAACCAGCCTGAGATGCTTCATGCTTTATGACATGGTGCGTTATCCTGCTGGAAGTAGCCATCAGAAGATTTTCCTCTGACCTCTGGCATAAAAAAGGCATTTGTGCCAACAGAACTGCCATTCACTGGATATTACCTCTTTTTCAGACCATTCTCCGTAAACCCTAGAGATGGTTGAGCATGAAATTCCCAGTAGATCAGCAGTTTCTAAAATACTAAGACCAGCCTGTCTAGCACCAACAACCACGGCACATTCAAAGTCAATCAAATCACCTTTCCTCCCCATTCTGATGCTCGGTTTGAATTGCAGCAGATCATATTGACCATGTCTACATGCCTAAATGCATTGAGTCGCTGCCATATGATTGGCTGATTAGAAATTTGCATTACCAAGCAGTTGGACAGGTGTACCTAATAAAGTGGCCGGTGAGTGAAAATAGCCAGTAATTTCAGTACAATTTTTATATTTTAAATTAATGAAAAATTGTACAAAAGCACGCACAACCCTCTTAACTGGGTGCTCAGCCAAAAAACACAAAAGGTGCAAATTAAATAAAGGTGTTCCGCATTTGAAGAATATTTAGATTTTAAATTAATAATTATTTATTTTTACCTCAAGAACCATCGGTCACTGTGTTTTTTAGAAAGGAAACAGAATTAGAGATCTTTTTAAAGCGTTTAAAAGAATATTTAAGCCTATTATATCCTACGACCCATTGTAAAGCATAGTACGTCTGCACTGCGGATTGCCCAACACAGTTTCAATTACAGATTCTTCTTACTAAAGTTAAATTATTGGAAGATTTAATGCAATAATAAATATTTTACATGGACTTTATGCAAGTTCTATAGGTCTACTTATACTGTGAAAATACAATTAATTTACATTTGTGTTAAATTACTATAGTTTTTGCCCGGTTTGAGCAACTAAGTAAAATAGGCTTTTTAAACATATTTTCAATGCAGTAATATGGCCTATTAAACCTGGTGTCAATATAATGTAATAATAATAATAATAAAACTGTAAATATCTGTAATAATAAGGTAGCAGAACACTTTTAGTTTTGGCAGAGATATGCACAGTCACGCTCAAGACGACAATCTGACAGAGGGTGCTTCTTCTCTAATCTCTTATTAATTTAACCACAGTGGCCCCTCTGAAGTTTTAGCGAAACACAGAACCCTTTAGTTCTCCTTTATGCGCTCTGTCCTTAATGCACCTCGAACGATGAAACCTAAACCAGTTCTGGCATTCTCAAGTTGACAGTGAATGCTGCTTTATTTTCTTTGAGTTGATTCAAACTAAATTTGCTTGTTTTTGGTGGCATTGCATTCTGTGTACTTCATAAATGAACATTTGATAAAGTTACAGTGTAGAGTTAATGGTTAGATGGAAACACTGTATGTAATCAAAAACTAATTTAAAGTTATTAATAAATGGTTTAGTGGTTTTCGGATTTATGAAAATGGTGTTTTTAAGCATAAAATAAAACAATGTGAATATTTGTAAAAGTACAACTCATACATTTAAATAAAAAGACATGACAATTTTAATTTGATAAATAATGATAATAAAAAGGTTACAATAAAAATAAGAAAATAAATAAAGTTAGATATGATAAAGTCGCTATAGAGAGCGCACATTCACACTAAACAACAGCTTATTTGGAAGATCCTGAGTGTCTTCTTTCAAATTTAAAACAAGATCACTAAAACAATTAGAGAGATAAGTGCAAGGCAGGAAAGCAGTGAAGCTTTTATAATACCAAAGTCGACCGCAGTGTTCCAGTCATGATCCCGAGGGGAAGGAGCACTGATTTATCATACTAAATATATGTTAAGGTTTGGTTATAATTGTGCTTTGTGCAGGCTAATAAAACGCACAACATATTAAAGTGTCTTTGCTGTTTTCGTTTTCTATAAAACCAAACCAGAAATCGAGAGTGTGTGACCTCATTAGCATGGCAACACGGGTTACAAATTATCTCTGTTGTTAAAACTGCTTATTTCTCTGGATTTGATTCAATGAAATTCTAAATAAAGTTTATAAATACAGTATATGACCTTTTTAAACTATAGTATAACAGCTACTATACCTTTTTTCTCCACTTACAATACTTCTTTATCCAATGCTGATATGCAAAATCTCCTGCTTTCCTTAGGGAAACTGACTGAGTGCCAGCAGAGGCACATTCATGAGCACAGCTGGCCTTCACTCCATCATCTTCAATCACAGTTGTTCAGACAGACAGACAAGTGCTGATATTTTCATTGAGTGGGAATGTGAAACGGTAATTTCACAGTATGTCGAGGGGTGATTTGGTATGTCCTGAATGGGTGATGAGGTTTAGGCCAGCTGTGTGTCATTCAGCTACAAGTCACCACAGTACCAGCACTCTCTTTACCACAAAACAACATTAATTCAACCTCATCAATCAGGTCCATCATGACACACGCTGAGAGGGAGTAAACAAAGCCCCCATATGTGTGTGTGTAGATATAGACATTTCTCGTGCTCCACAGGAAGACACACAATAACACTAATCTCTGTACCTATAGTGGATTTTCTTCAGCTTTTTCTTCAGCTCCTCCTTGGTTTTGTAGGAGTCTAGACTGACTTCCAGTTTGGGTGTGGAACCAAACTGAACCACGCCAACTCTCACCTACACAAAATCGACAACAAACAGGAAACAGGAAATGTCACTGTTCTGCCTGATGACACCAAAACTGTTGTAAACAGTCCCAATAAACAAAGTAATAGTTCACAGACAATAATAAATCGAAACAAAATCAAAACCATGATTTAGAAAAAGCTGTGATTTTCATGAACACCTTGTCCGGAAATCACGGCTCTGTGATTTGTAGTAAATCCAAAGACATGAGGATGCTCTCTAGTCAAAAATGAACTTTAATTTTACTTTATACTTTTAACTCTGTATTGATCAAATTTACTACCCTTTCGTTATGTTTGTGGCTGTTTTTACCCCCTTTTTATCAGGTATCACTTAATTGTGCCCCATTATAGTCATGCATTCTTGATTGTTGGTGGTTTTCTCTGTTAGGAAGAGGTAAAATGTGTAATTTGTACTGATGATCATCAGTTGGCAGCAATAACCCTTTAGATAGGCCTGTGCAACAAACATTTATGGCTTTTATAAAGAGTTCTATGGAGTGAAACAGCAAATCATAGTGTGCGGTATTTCTTTCTGAGAAAGCTTTTTTTCCACTGCAACTGATAATCAACAATAAAAATTTAAAAACAGTTACATTTTCCCAACTGGTAAAACCAGCCACAATCAAGAAAGCATGATAATATGGTGTCATGGCTTTGCAATTAAAACATGTCATTATAATGGAAGTCAATGTGGCAAAAACAGACACTAACATAAGGAAAGTGTAGTAAATTTGTATAAAAAGTGTATTGTTGATTTTTTTTTTCAAAGCATTTTCCCAAAATATGTGTCAACATAAGATTTTTCACCAAAAATCATTCCATTTGCTAAATCACAGAGAAAGTTGTGGCTAAATTAAGACTCAAAATCACCCCAGAGTTGATGAAAATATCTCCAACAGCACACAAGAGTTAACATTCTAACATTAACACTGTTAATGTTTTATGTTGATTTATGTTGAACAGAAAACTACTTAAGGTTTGGTAACACTTAAGAAACACATTTTTCGGTGAACATTCCCTTTAGGTAATGAACCCTTTTTACATTTCCGAGTTTCTCAGCAGCAGAATTCGTTATAGTTGGTGAATGAGAAAGTCCAAGAAATTATTTTTTACAAAACTATTTGCTGAAATAATAAAAGAAAAACTCCATGATGGTGTTATCAAGACTTTCAAAGAAAGGAAAAAATACTGTGAAACTGATAACTGTAGCCAAAAGAAAGAACAACGTTCATTTTTTGTTGTTTGATTTTCTCAAAGATTTAAAATGTTGATGAAAGTTGAACGCATCATAGCAGGCTTGTGATAAGGGTCCTTAAGTGAAAAGCAAAATTAAGTTTACCCATTTGTTTTGCCCACTCCACAAAAAAATGATCCAAACCATGACTAGTAAGTCTTGTGATCGGTCTAGTACGTATTCATTGAATCCAATATTGTTTTTTAAAGAGTATACAAAATTCATAAATGGAAACTATAACATATTGCACTGAAACAAATACAGACAGAACACATGCTGATAGTTTTTTTTTTTAATTCTGGGTGAACCTTTCTATCTTAAATAGACTTTATCCAGTCTGACCTTGTCTTGGCGGACATCAAGAGCCTCACAAAGCTTCAACATGTAGTGTCGGGATCTCTCAAACCCTCCTTTTCCAACACTGTATGAACTATCCATCACAAAGAGGATATCCATGGCTGCAGAGCACTGCATCACTGACCAAGCACAAGAGAAAACAAAGCTTACTCCATATTTGGCAACTGAATGGTCAATTATGAAAAGTCAAGAGTTTTCCGATGAAACATAATATAGGCGGTAGGGCAAAAAGCAACACTTGACACAAACGATGGCCTGTGTTTGACACATTTTAAGAGCTCAAAGGTCGCCCATGGCATGTTCTAGCAAAGATAAATACTCACAAACACATTACAGCAAGTTTGTGCTAGTCAAGTGCCTAAATTATAATCCATGTAGCTGTCATGTTAGAACCCGCCGTCTGTCATAAAGAAGGTGATTAGACAGAGACGGCACGCCGCTGTCTGCAACAGCACACGCACACTTTTAGGTGTGAGAGTGAGAACAACCATTTTTTTTGCTTGGCTAAATTTAATGTCTAAAAGAAAGGGTTTAGCTAACCTCTCAATATATATAACTATTATCGGTACCACTTATTGTTTCGGTACTTTAACGGTTCCCGTAATGGTACTTTTTGAAGTGTTTTTTTATGAAAGAAAACAAATTGAACAGAATTATCAACACTTTATTTTATATTAAAATTGTAATAATAAAATTAAACAAAACCAATAATTTTAAAACAAATAATTTTTTTTTTCTGTAAAAGAACATACAAAGGTTTGAAAAAAAACTCACTCTCAGTTTTTAACCTTTCTTCTGGAGAAAAATCAACATGTTTGCCTTTTCTGGCAGAAGTTGGCATCTTTTTTTTTTTTTTTTTTGTGCTCCCTGCAGTTTAAAATACCCTCTTTGAGTTGCAAAACACAATTAAATGAGTTCATGTTTATGATTTTTTATTAACACGTACACATAAATGAGTTAACCATGTTTTGGGAGTTACCTGTGTTTATAAAACAGTTTTGGAGCATCATGCAATGTAAAAACAAGCTGTTTTTTATATATTCTTAATAAGCATAGTTTATGATTAGGCTATTCATAGACTATATTTGTAAATACAGCTGATGTAAAAGCATTTTTAATGTTTGAGATTTATTTAGACTACTGCAAAAAAAAAAAAAAAAAAAATATATATATATATATATATATATATATATATATATATATATAAATAGGTTTTGTGTCGCGAGCTACGCGCACACAGCCGAGAATTGTGAAGGCTTTTATGCTTGACGCGCCAACTGTGCTGACGGATATTAAATATTATTAAATATATAAATATCAGATAGCAAATTACTGAGTTTTGGTACCCATCCCTAGTACACAGACACACATTCACACTGGCATTAGATCAAAAATTCTTTATTCAGACAGTGACTACGTTTACATGGACATCAGTAATCAAATTATTTGCCCTAATTTGAATAAAACAATGATATGATTAAGATGTTTACATGAGTTGCTTTTTGAATGTTCCTTTCATCATTCCCTTTAACATGTTATAGCATATAGTTAGATTAATCTCATTGCATCAACATGCTATTCATGCTTCCTCCAGAGTTTCATGTAATTTTGGGTGTTTAATGCAGTACGGCAGTTTTACTTTTATTTAGGAACACTTCATTCATGCCCCCACATGACAAACTGAGGTATTGGATGTGCGAATGAAGTAAGGACAAGTGGAAGAGTGTTGTTTTAATAGAATTTGATCCCGCACGCCCAATGTTCCTTCACTGACTCGGTAGTTGCAGAGAATAGTGTTGAACAGCCGTGTTTGTATAGAGTATCCTGTCACAAACCGCAGCAACAAGTCTTACATGACGGTAATATTTGCAGCGTTTACATGTCTGTGCTGCACTGCAATAATGTGACTAAAATCGGCATACTCCACATGATTTAATTCAATTTCTGTTTAGTTCGATTATGACCTTAATCTGATTAAATAAATCAAAAATTACATGGTAGACTCTTAATCAGAGTGTTGTCTTAATCGTATTAAAATCGGATTATTGGTGTCCATGTAAACATACTCATTGATGAACACAACTCATTGCTTTCAAGTCCAAAACTCACTTTCTCCAGCAGCGTTGATCTTCATAATGGTGTCAAGATCCGTTTGTATTTCTTGCACAGAGAAAATGGACCAAACTTTAAAGAAAGAAATACTGTAGTTAGTAGAGTTTGTAGATTAACACCCAAACTAAACGTGATATATCTTTACAATAAAATGATATATATGTATAGAGAGAGAACACGGAGCAAATAAATGAATTAATAAATGAATGAAAAAAATAAAATTGAATCACCCATTTTATATAAGACTCTTTTAAAAAGATATTTCTATTCCATTAAGAAACTGTAGAGGACAGTATATATCAGAAATTTTGCAAACAAACTAAATAAATAAATAAATAAATAAAATTAGATGTCTGTCAAAAAAAGTTACAACTGTTTTTTACAAACAGTAAAGTTTATAACAATAAAGCATTAGCCTCGATTCTTGTAAATACTCTTTACGGTTTAAGTATATAAATGGTAAAACATGTATTTAAAAAATTTTAAAAATGTAAACAAAGTAATACTGCAAAATATCAAAAGAAAAATAAACTTTAAACTTTAAAAATGAAATCCGTTTGTGCCAAATGCCTAGTGGTTAAGTTTGATTCCCAGCTCAATGTCCTATGCTGACCCTTTCCCTCTCTCTGCTCCACCTCCACTGTCCTATCCCAATTAAAGATGAAAAACCCTAAAAACAAATTATACTAATTAATAATTAATTATAAATATATATTATAATATATATATATATATATATATATATATATATATATATATATATATATATATATATATATATATATATATATATATATATTACAATTTTAGAAGTTTACAATATATGGTTAAAACAACTAAGCACCAACCCCAACCCTAGTAAATCTCATTATTGTAACAGAAGTTGTGTTACTTAATTTAGCATTTATAAATCTTGAAAGAATTTCATGCAGGTTTTTTTTTCATTTGTTTGGTTTATATTAAATATTTGAAATCAATCAATCAATCAATCAATCAATCTCCTATTTTCTAGATGACCTTTTCAAAAAGACAATTCTGTTCTAATATACAGGTAAATACCTCAGATGAAAGTGTACTTCAATAATGTAATTAATTAAACATACAATTAAAAATATTCAAAGTAAAAAGGCAGTAAGGTAGGCAGAACAGAACTTCTCGGATCCTGGAAAAATGTTCGGGTGAAGTATGACCTTTACACGTTTTTGCTGATACAGGCTCAGGCAGTCCCTCAGGCTCAATCAGAGTCAACAATACGTTACACAAACGAGTCATTAGAGCCCAGCTCCTAGATAGCTGATCTGACCCCTGCCCTTAAGACACGGCTCTGTGTGGAGTTTACTATGAGCATCCTGCAGAGGAGAATAACTCAGAAACACTGGCATTCCAGCAACGCCCACTGGATGTAAAGAGAGCGGTCAGACTGTCCCGGCCCGTGTTTCATGCTCGAGTGAGCAGAGCGGCGTGCTCTCTCATGCGGGCGGATGCTGATTGAGAGAACAGCCCAAGCAACCCATTACAATGACAGTAAATCACTTGCATATGTAAACAATTTTTAGATTGCTGCGACTCAATAAGGTCTAAATAATGTCTTATATTTTGTATGCAACTGAACAGGCTGACTGAGGGCTTGAAGATCAGTGAAATTAAAATAATGCTTTTTAGATGTTATTAACGGTATCCGTTAGTGTTAAGGATATCTATTGGTGTATTCACGTTTAGAATATAAAAAAAAATTATATAGACATCTAAAGTTTGCAGTTTGTCACTTTCGTCTAAATCTGAGATGCTCAAAGTAGGACCCGCAGGCCAAAGTTGGTAACCTTTGATTTGGCCCGCCATCCAAGAAAGAAGAGAGAATGATGTGAAGGTTGGGGCAATGCCTTTAACAGAGATCGTCATTTATAATTTAATGTAACATTTTTTTTTGGTTTGTTTAATTGTTGAGCTCCAAAAAAAGCCAACTGAAATAAAATGTTTTAATTATTCATTCATTCATTCATTCATTTTCTTTTCGGCTTAGTCCCTTTATTAATCCGGGGTCGCCACAGCAGAATGAACAGCCAATGTTTCAATTAAATGTTGACATTTTTTAATGTAAATGTCACTCACAGATGGAGGATGCACAATGCACAAGGTGATGCAGACTCATGTATTCAGCATTGAACACCATTGTGTGATAAATGTGTTTATGTTTTTATTGAAAGAAGTTCATTATAAAATGTAAAAAAATAATAATAATAATTATTAATGCGATTAAAGTAGTTACATTTCAGAACGAAATAATTATTTGTGCATTTATTTTATTAATATTTAATATTATGTATTTTGTTTATGCATCTGGAGCTGATGTTGTGTTGCGCGGTGTGGAGCATGTGCAGGTCTCACTCTCTCTCTCCCTCTAGAGCTGCGCTTGATTGGGGTCCAGCTGTGTTGCGAGTGGGGGCATATATAAGCGGAGGAGAGGAAAAAAGGACTGATCTTTCTGCTCGGTGCAGGTCGAAAATCTCCATCGTCGTTGCTGCCGCTGTTGTTCCGAGTATCTCCTATCTCCTGCCCCAGATTATTTGTTGCACTAGTGTGGTGTGATTGACTGATTCTGTTAGCTGACAACTCTTTATTTCGTTACTAACTGCTCGCAGTATTTCATCTGAACCTTTTTGCATTGTTTTCACTTATTAAAACTATATTATTTTTGGATAATTGAAACTGTAGGTTGTGAATCGCCATTTACTTTTAAAACCCGTTTTCTCCTGGTTTGTGGCAGCGAGGGAGAAAAGGAAGTTTGCTGTCATTTTTTTTGAGGTACTTTATTTTAGCATGCAAGTTAGGATTATTTCCCCGCAAGTTAGCTGTCTTTTTGTTTGTTGTTTCGGCCTGGATTCCCTTCAGAGATCTTTATTGTTAAAAAAATAAACCTTGTTATTCCTTGATGAAGGAAAGGTTGTGATTATTGTTAGCTGGGACAGGAGAAGGGGAAAATTCACGTCACCTCATAATTGAGTTTCTCATCAAATAGTGACCAAACAAATGCTCTCTAGAATCTGACATGCCCTGAAGTCCTGTAAAATGCTCCTGTGGTGTGGAGTGTGCTTGAGAATCACATACTTCAATCATGGTCTTTGTCTACTAACACTCGTGGTATCATGAGGAGCACCTCACCATGGTAACAGGCCTCGGCTTCAAAAACCCGCAGAGTCAATGAGGAGCTCAGGTCTTCTGGACAAAATAATGAGGCTACAAAACTGCTAATGGTTTAATACCACCAACGGAATAGAAATCTGAAAGGCTGCAGTTCTTTTTTTAAGTCATAATAAGTCTTGTGATAACCCCAGTAACACTCCAGGGTTTTTCTGATGAGGATTTCAAGAGTGTCCTATAAAGGGTTAAAATCTTACAGACAGACAGACAGACAGACAGACAGACAGACAGACAGACAGACAGACAGACAGACAGACAGACAGACAGACAGACAGACAGACAGACAGACAGACAGACAGACAGACAGACAGACAGACAGACAGACAGACAGACAGACAGACAGACAGACAGACAGACAGACAGACAGACAGACAGACAGACAGACAGACAGACAGACAGACAGACAGACAGACAGACAGACAGACAGACAGACAGACAGACAGACAGATAGATAGATAGATAGATAGATAGATAGATAGATAGATAGATAGATAGATAGAGTTTCTGTATTTTGTGATTTTAGGGTCATAAATTGCATTTTGGGATGTTGATCTCTCCTCTGTCGAGTTTTGATGTTGAAAATTCAACTCTACATCTTAATAAAGTGACATTTATTGACATTTTAGTAGTTTAAAATATTACAGTAATAAACAATATATAGAGAAGTCTGTAAAATAACAGAAAATGTAAATAAACTGTAGTTTAGTACAAGGTTTTTGTATCATTATATACAACAACGACCCAGACAATATAGCTCTTTAATCTAGAAAAACGTTAATAAAAGTCAATTTTTTTAACTTTTCAAGGTTAAAAGTTGTTGGAAGAAAGATTATGGTCCCATAATGCAATTCAAAAGCATAAATAAACGGAAAATAAAAAAAATGAATCACAAAATACGCAAAACTGCTAATTTACAGATTTTTAAAGAGTAAGAAGATCTAAAACTTCTGCACAAATTCTGCACAAGATCTGTTCTCTTTGATTATTTTCCTAACACGAAATAACACATTTAGGATCAGAAGTCATTTTAGATTGCTGCAGATGATTTTTGCTCTCATTTAAAACATACATACAATATTTTTACAAAAAATAATCGGTAACACTTTACAATAAGATTCATTAGGTAATGCATTTACAAACATGAACTAATCATGAACAACACATGTACAGCATTTATTAATCATAATTGAACATTTACTAATGCATTATTAACATCCAAGTCCATGTTTGTTAACATTAGTTAATGAACCATGAGTTAACAGGATCTAACAATGAACTACTGTATTTTCGTTAACTAGCATGAACAAATACAGTAGTAAATGTATCGTTCACTGTTTGTTCATGTTAGTAAATGCATTAATTAACATTAACTAATGAACCTTATTGTAAAGTGTGACCAAATAATCATTTAGGTTTGAACTAGTTTAAAGTTTGATGCATCAAAATTATTATGAACTGATACACATTTAACTGTGTTTAGAGAAAAGGACCCTTACAGCTGCTTATTTTGATATGAAAGATGACGGCATCAGTGATGTATGGCTCTGTAATGTATGGCAAGGTCACAGTGAATCTCTCTTAAACCCTCTGGGGATTCTTTCTGACAGCTTGTGGAATCAGGACACATTTTATAGGGCTGAAAGACTAAATCCCTCCTGATATTTATGGCATATGTCCAAGTTTGTAATGGGAAAATACTTGAGGAACCCATACATAGATATCTCAATTAAAAAACATCACAACAAAGAGAAATGAAGCTCTAGCCTTAGAGGACAGATAATATAATAATTATAATAATAGTAATAAAGTAAATGTAATAAAAAAGAAACATCAGTTAAAAACACATATTGCAATATACAGTGCTCAGCTGCAGCATAAATAAGTACACCCCATTTTTAAAATTAATATTGAATATAGGCAACATATTTTGGTGCATTTAAACAATGCAAATGTATTAAACAAATATATTTATTAAAATAATATCTTAGTTATCAAATATTTTTAGAAATAGAAAGATAAAACATTTAAATTCAAGCAAAATATTGCAAAATAAATATTTACAATCTAGAAAATTTCAAGTAAATTGTATAGATTTTTTTGCTTCTCTTGATATTTTTACCTAACATATATTTGGATGTACTTATTTTTGGACTGTTACCGTAGGTTGTTTTGTCAGATTAGCTGCAGTTTTGGCTTTCGTATTTGCTAACCTAAGGTATATGAACAAATATAATATAGTATACTATAGAAAATATACATTTATATTTAATAAATATTTAATTCTGTGAAATTGCATTTAAAGAATTTTCACAAATGCTTAATAAAATGGCAAAAACATTTCAAATATTTTAAATATTTCAAATAAGACTTTGCTATTTGTAAAATTAAATTAAATTAAATTAAATTAAATTAAATTAAATTAAATTAAATTAAATTAAATTAAATTAAATTAAATTAAATTATTAAAATGTTGTCTCTTACCCTGTCCAAACAGAAGCATGAAAAAGAGATTTTGCCGGCTGCTTGAAGACATTTTTGTGCCCTGAAATAAGAACAAAACAAAAATCAATTAAAACAGGGCAAACAGTCTTGCAGGAAGTCTTTGAAGAAGCCAACTACTGAGCAGCTCTCCCCAAAAAGAAAAAAAGGCTCGGAGAATGCTAACAAAGCAGCTGTGAGAGACACTATGAGGGGAAACAGATTTAGGACAGAAAGATTTCTTGGAATTTGGTGGGCTTAAGGTTAGTGGGGCAACAGTTTTTACCGACCCTCAGGGGCACCGGCTGAACAAACTAGGAGCATAGGATGGTAAAGAGCGAAGCTGACCATCTATTTTGAGATCAAACACAACCGACGAATAATGGCTGAGAAAAATGCACCATAAAATGACCATCACTACAATTTAAGGGGCCACTGATCAAAATTCCTTTTGGGTGGGCCGGTCTCTCCTTTAAGCCCAATAAGTAAGCATTACAAGGCCCCAAATTAAGATCAAAATCATGCCTAAGCCAGTCAAACTGTCGTCACATCTGACTAATCATTTACTCATCTGTGTTCTGAGAAAAGTGGAGGGAGAGTCTGGTGATGTGTGGAGGAAACAGCATGATGCTCTTCATCTCAGATTAAGTAATACTCCTGTGCCACTTTCCCAGAGCTCAAGGTCAAAGTTCACCTCTTTAAGAGGCAAACTTTATTATTAAATTAAACATGCTGACAAATGGATACTAGCTCCACCAGACAGGGGGAATTATTTATCGCCACGGGTCGGTGGACACAATCTCAACACCTACCTGTTCTGCTCTGCAATCAAAGTAACACACGGGTCTGAAATTAACACTGTTCAAAGAAAAGACCTGGATCATGCTCAGACTGCGAGAATTATCTGCTCGGTTTCTAATGAATTATGCATTACCCACAGCTTGATTGAAAGAATTTAATACTTATACAGAAGCAAGGAATAATTCATTAGATCGAAAGTGACAATGACATTTATGAAGAAGCCAATTATTATTAAAATTAAGGTACAAAAACTGTAGACTGTATATCGTACATCATGGTTTCCACCAAGTTGTAAGCTGCTCGAATAAAATCTGATTTATTGCAAATAAGACTACTAGAACAACACTTTTTACAATGTGCAAAAATAAATAAATCACATTTGTACACTGCAAAATTGTTTGAAAAAATCTTCTGTTCTACAATTAAAGTCAAGCAACTATCCAAAATCAAGATAGAAGGGGCTCAAATGAGTTACACTCTAATAAAAGGTGGTTTATTTCAACCCAATATGGGGTAAATCCAAATTTTACATTTTTATATTAAATTTAAAATGCCAAATTTAATCTTATGTTTGGGTTTGAAACTATAATGGATGTAATTGGACTGATATGGAAGCTACTTATTTTCTTATTTATTTTTATGCTGATATAAATCCTGATAATGCAACACAATCTCACAGCATTTTGTAGCATTTAGATTTAGTGGTTAATTCACATGAATTCATACGATCTCATTCATACAATTGAGTACGATACTCAAAACCAAAAGACTTAAATCAGCAACCTTCTTGCTGTGAATCGATCGCGCTACCCACTGCGCCACAGTGCAGCCACTGCGGCCAATTACATTCATTCACTAATTTTTTTTCAGCTAAGTCCCTTTATTAATCCAGGGTCGCCACAGCAGAATGAACCGCCAACTTATCCAGATTGTTTTTACGCAGCGGATACCCTTCTAGCCACAACCCATCTCTGGGAAACATCCATACACACTCATTCACACACACTACTGACAATTTAGCTTACCCAAGTCACCTGTACCACATGTCTTTGGACAGTGGGGGAAACCGGAGCTGCCGGAGGAAACCCACGCGAATGCAGGGAGAACATGCAAACTCCACACAGAAACGGCAACTGACCCAGCCGAGGCTCAAACCAGCGACCTTCTTGCTGTGAGGCAACAGCACTACCTACTGCGCCACTGCGCTAATTTTTACGGCTAATTTAGTTTACATAATTCACCTACAGATGCCTATAGCTATTTACCATGTCTTTGGACTGTGGGAGAAAACCCAAAAGAACAAGAGAGAACATGCAAACTCCACACAGAAACGCAAACTGGCCCAGCCAGGACTTAAACCAGCAACTTTCTTACTATGAGGAGACAGTGCTAACAACAGAGCCACCGTGCCACCCTGTACATAAGCATAATAGATATAACTTAAAATAACCCAGTATTTTTCAATGTGTAGAGAGAGAATAAAAATTTTCTTTTGTGCAGAATTTGATCAAATACAGAGCAGCATTAAATCTAGTTGTATATTAAAGCTTATATTTAGTAGGTGAAAACTGTCACGATAATCAGTGATCTAGCCCTTGTATATCGCTGGAAACACTATCACCCGAACTACAATTCTGCCAACAATCTGCACTACATTCCCCATCAGGCACATCATTCGCACACCAGTTCTGGATCATCCCTGATTACATAAACACAGCAGGAAGCTTATCATGGACTGATATCTTGGACTATTTATACACCACACTTGCACACACACACTGCTGAGTCTTGTTCACCTGTAACTAGGCTTGTGCGGTAATACGGTAATATGGTATACCGCGGGATGTAAAAATAGCAATGGTGTCAGTTTCAATACTGTTATACCGTCATAAAAACAATGCACTTATATAGGAGACAAGTATTACATAATAATAAATATTATTTATTTAATGCATACAAATGGGTATGCGTGATTGTCATCAAGGGACAGTGTGAAGGAGAGAGAGAGAGAGAGGTGAGGTAAGATTGCGAGTCACGCACCAAGTGACCGGCAGTTTGCCAGTATTTTCGTTTTCCACCGAACGAGAAGGGAGACGTGGTAAATACGAACTAGAGGTCTGCATTCCGAATAAATTTCCAAATAAAGCGCATAAGCGGTCGGTAACTCTGATGTAATTTGAAAGGGAGCGGGCGTACGATCTAACAATATCGCTCCCGACTAAGGGAGAACGCGCGCATCCACGAGGATGCTGTTTATGTGTGTGTGTGTGTGTGTGAATGAGAGAGAGAGAGAGTGTGAGAGAGAGAGAGAGAGAGAGAGCGTGGTGCTGTGCGTCGTGTGGTCCTGTCTCTCTCTCTCTCTCTGTGTGCGGGCGTGTGTGTGTGAATGAGAGCCTCCTGCGCAGCTACAAGACAAACAGGTGACCACGAACCTATGGTCACATATACGGTATTCAGTTTCTGAATGGTTTAGACACAAGCCAACAGTTTGGTGACGCTGTCTGAGCCTTGTCATAATTTTTTTTTTTTTTATGCACAGTAATACTGAATACCAAGGAGAAATAGGGAGGAGGTTTGATGATGGTATCAAAATTTGGATACCGCCCAAGCCTACCTGTAACATTACTAAGCATTATTCCGGTCTAGTCTTTCTGTGTTTCATGACCCCAGCATTGTTTCCTCGTTTATGTTATCGCTGACCTGATTGCCTGAGACTTGATTACGCTTCTGAATTACCTTCATGCTATACTGTTTGTACCTGTTGACCATTGCCTGCCGGACAATTCTCCGTTTACTAAACTGCACATGGATCCTCAACTCCGTTTTCTAGCATTCCATCAGTTACAAAAACAAAATAAGTGAGGTAGTATGTCTAAATTCACAACACTCATAAAAGAGGCTGTGTTGTTTGAATCCAATTTGGAACAAATAAAGACGAACACAATGTTGTTGTTGTTTTTAAAGCAAATTTAAATAGCAATTTTTAAACTAAACTGTTGGGTTTGGTCATATTTGACAAGTTAAAACAACCCAGCATTTTGCCAATGAGGCCTACAGTACTACTGGAAATATTTGCAGAATGTGCATATTTAGATCACAGGAAAGAAAATGTCAAAATTTAAACATTTTAATGACATCTGAGAGGTATTCTTCCAATGAAAAGCCAGTCAAAAAAAAAATCAATGTCCCAATTATTATATATTTAAAGGCATCATAAAATTAATCCACGTGAATAGTGTTTTAATCTCAAAGTTATTAGTTTGATGCTGTTGAAGTTTGATTTTCTAAACTTTAAGTGGAGGAATATACAATTCTCTGAATCCTTTAAAATATTCAACTTGTGTTCCAAAGACAAATCAAAATGAACAGAAGAATAATTAAAAAGCTATTCCAGCAAAGACAGTTTTTGAACCTCCCTGAATGTATAGTCTTTCTGCCTGATATTAGCAGATAACAGTATTTGAAGTCTATATATGATCAGATCTACATTCAGGATTACAATCATCCAGAACTGGTGTGAATGTGGTGGAATCTTTTCTTTAAACGTGTTAGAGAGAGACATTTAAAGAGCACAATTAAAATGTGTGTTTGTGTGTGTGTGTGTTATGTCTACACTGTTGAATCTGATTGGTCAGGTTCCAGGTGTTAAGAGAAGTTAAAAGCTTTGGAAAGAAACGAAGTGACTCTTGAGGTGATTGTGACCCTTGAAGTCATTCTTTGATGGTCTCACTCATGGCTGCATTTCTAAACATACCCATAGAGCGCTACACAAAAGGAAGAAACATTAGGAACGCCAACTGCTATTCCTAAAGATCCAATCTATTTGGTAAAGAATAAATCCAGCAAACTGAGAGAAAGAGATTTTTGAACAATTCGGGCACAGAGGAGTCTTTTTTTAAATGTATAGTTGTCAAAGGAAACTGATAATATCTTTCCCTGATAAGGTGCATTTCCTGCCGCAGTGAGTGAGCAGCAGGAAGCAGACAACACTTGTTCAGGTGCCATTTAAGAGAACCTTCTTCGAGGCTGATAATCATCTGGACTCACAAACCTGCCATATGATAACCTTGACTAAGAACTCGTCTCGGTCTGTGTAACAAGTGGAGCCGTCTAGAGCCAGATCAACCCAGGAAGAGCCCTGGATCTGCTTCCTAATTCTGCTTTATTCACAATTTCATACATTCCTCACCGGTCTAAGCTTTCACTTTAATTATTTCCTACTTTAGCGGTGAACAACAACTTGCTCAAGATGCACTGACAGCGATGTTTTCAATCTTTAACATGTGATGGACCGCAAATGTGATCATCTTTTTGTGTGAGGAGGTACCTTATCCTTAAATCAAGTATGTGGTATTTAAGTTTAAGGATTATTAAAATAGACTGAGTAAAATATAAACTATTAAAATGTATATATTTATTATATCTTGGACACAAGTTTGATGCTGCAGTAGTGATTCTAAAACGATATAATGAAACATCTATTAAATATTAACTTACACTTAGCATACATAAAAAAACCTACTGTACATATTTTCCAAATTTCAATCACATACACGATATTGTTTCATATATATATATATATATATATATATATATATATATATATATATATATATATATATATATTTTTTTTTTTTTTTTTTTAAACCCAATAAAGTCAATTCTTAAAAAAAACTTTTATTGGCCGTATAACAGCTTTTATACAGTTGTGTGATATTTTTAAACATGCTAAATATATTTATTTGACATTGCAGAGCTTAAAAGGCAATGCTTGTTAACGGACAAGACACAGGTGTGTGCAGCTGCTTGATCTTCATGCACTAGACTAGACTAAGAGCAGTAAATGACTTGAGCGCAGTGCACTAGACTCCTATAATCAGAGTGACGGGGAATAAAATGAGAGGCTGTGGGCAGCACTTACTGTAGGTGGCTGCTGTTAAGGGGGTCCAAAACTAATCTGTCAATTCGAGTAAAAAATATAACAATAATTTTAACATAATCTTAACTATAAATCATTAGTATGTTGAATTGAGATATTACCTGGACGTAGACGTCATACAAGCAACCAGAACGGAACTCTACTTTTTATAAATATAGTACAAGTGAGAAGTTGAACGCGTTCAAGTGTTCGATTGTGGGATCCGTAAAGCCACGCCTACTTTGATTTGATTGGCTATAGCGATTTTGATATTGATGAGCTAGTAAACTGTGGCAGACGAAAATGAACCTTAATCTTTTACAAGGCATTAACATTAAATAATGTAGTACCAACATCAAATGATGTAAATTTATTAATTTCCTGAATTTGACCTGCTTAGCTGCTATGAACAACCATTATTAGTTTATCAGTTTACTTATTAAGCGTGTTTTAGAGTGTGCATGTTAAATTACTTTATGCATCATTAAATTAAAATTATCACCCCAAAATAAACCAATAACAATATTAAGATAACAGGAAGACATTTTATATACCCAAATTAATATTCAGCAGTAAATCCACATTGCTTTGCTGCTTATTTTGAATGACGCACTCAATTAATCCCATTACCCATTTAAAACACATTTACATATAAATGATTTAATCATGTTTTAATACCCCAAATCAGGTGGACCGTAGGCAAAATCAACAATTTTTCAACTCATACTAAAGGGGAATAGCTGTTCACTTGCTTCTACTGACGAGTTCTATTAACCTAGTTTAGCAGAACTCGAGAAAGCGAAAGAACTTAAAATCGTTCTTTGATATTTACCAACAATCCAGCACTTAATGTTTCAGAACAAGAACTTCAAAAAGTTTATTTTCGGAGCTAAATCTCCTGACAGTACATAATGAGCGAGTCTTACCTTAGTGACACCGCAGTCCTGTTTAAAACCTCTTTGACGGAGCAGCAGGTCGTGCGCTGAACAGAAGAGGGGGCTCTGATCTGCTCTTCTACTTCCGCACTCGCTTTATAATACAAGTCAACTTCATACACACCCAAGACCAAAATTATATCCGTAGTCAGTACATAAAGTTATTAAAACGGGTCACTGTAGAAATGCAGGTAACAGCTTTTAAAAAAAAAAAAAAAGCAAACATTTCATACAGGTGGACATTTCCTCCATTTCAGCTTCTCATTCACATTTGATATTTACTCTATTTTTCCCCCCAATACAAATATGAACGGGGACGGAGGCGGCTGGATCTAATTTTGTGTGGCACAGAAAGCTAGAGATTTTAAACAAGCATTTTTTGTTAATTTCAGAAGAACTGAATAACCATAAAATAAAATGTATACTGGGTATAATAAATAGAAAAATCAATCAGCTTCCAACAAACCCAAGTATTTTTAATCACAGCCACATGAAGCGGTTACAGGAACAGGGACGCTTAGGAAACAAAACTGGCCCTACACAACACTGATAATGATGAACATGAAAACTGAATGTTAATGCTGCATAATTCACTGTTAATAGTTACATATTCACTTGACTCAAAACATAAAAGCACAAAGGGTATACTGAATAAAACAACAGCACCAATAGTATTAAATAAAAAAACAAGTGCTGAACAGTGGCTGTTATTTTAAAGAGATAGTTCACCCAAAAATGAACATTTACTCACCCCAAGGGGTTCCAAACCTCTATGAGCTTTTCTTTGTTGAACAAAAATATATTTTGAAATAAAAAGCAGAAAATCTGTAACCAATGACTTTCATTTTTTGAATACCAAATACTGAAGAAGTCGATGGTTACAGGTGTCCAGTTTACTTCAAAATATGTTCTTTGGTGTTTAACAGAGGGGACTCATAATAGCTTAAAAAAGCAAAGAGTGAGTAAATGATCATTTTCATTTATGGGTGACTATCCCTTTAAATCTTTGGGTATTGAAGATCTTGGGTTACTATCTGGATCCAACTTGCTTCACAAGCAGGAGAACCAACTCCTCGATACGGTCCATCTGAAAGGTGGGGTAAAGAATTGATGATTAAAAAAAAAAAACAGTACTAAAAGATTTGAGGATTAAAAAAAAAAAAATGCAATTTTTAATTTATTATTCAAACCTTTTGCTTCAGCTCCTGACAACAGCAAGATTGTGCAGCTAGACAGAAAATAAGTAAAAGTGCTCATTCAAATTTGATCAAAACAGAAACAAAATTGTATTTTAAACCTAAAAGCATACTTCATTTTTACACAGCTTTTCAAAGTACATTCTATTTGAGAGCACAAATAATCACATATACTTGCACTATAAATAGTGCAGGACAATATGGCAAATATGCAATCTCGATAATTTTTTTTTATATTGAATAATGATATATATTTCGATACAACTTGTTAATGCTTTCAGATTTAAGAGTAACCCAACAATGACTGAAGCCACAAAAAAATAGAGGGCCCATTAAACTGCATAACATATTTTCAGATGATACATTTTCAGTGGCTGGAAATTCAGTACATTTCTATTATTAACACACTTTTAAATTTCCATTGTTGCTCATTTCTGCTGTGTTATTAGCCCTTTTCACACATACAGACCTTTCCGCAAAATTGCCGGCAAATTTCCGGAAAGGTTGTATGTGTGAACAGGTCCTTTTTGAAAATACCGGTAAATCCGTTCTGGCTATTTTCCGGAAAGAGAAGTTGTAACATTACCGGCAATTTGCCGGAATGCTGCGCTGTGTGAATGCAGAAGGAAGATTGCCGTAATAAGCGCGTGCACGTCTAGAACGTGCTGACGTGAGACGTCTGCTTTAGCCAATCACAACAGTCATACGCATAAAAAAAATAAATAAATAATGTAAAAAAATAAAAAATACAGTCAGACGCATTTACGTCCGCACGGTTTATGAGAATAAAAGCCTTTGAATATTTTTCCAGACACATTTAGCTGCTAGAAGTTAGTCAGATCACGTTTATATGTTCCTCTTAATGCCAACTGTGTAAATAATCATCGATGAGATGCTTATGATAAGCCGTTGTTTGTTTACCTTCAAGCTTTGCGTGTGCCTGTGAAACAGTCTGTGAGCACCTGCACACGCACATATTATGAACATCTCGATATGCGAAAGTGATCCTGCGAAAGTTGTTCACAATACTGATCATCCACAGAGTTTGTAATTTAGTCAAATGTTTACAAATACAAGCGCAGTCGTTTAAAGCTCATTTGTGGTGAATGATGTCAGAATTTACCGGTATTTTGGAATGGATGTGTGAATGCTCTTTTTCCGGAAAATTTCCGTAACGTCCTCGCCTGTGTGAACAGCGCTTTTTTGAATATACCGGTAAAGTCGTTCCGGAAATTTTCCAGATATTTACCGGTATCACTGCGTGAAAGGGGCTATTGGCTCTTAGATCAATATAGAGTAAAAATATCCAGAGCTTATAATTGTTATTGACATTATTTTTTATATTGCCCAGCCCTAACTTTAAAGACTTATATCGGTCCAGGATGTGCTCCTTTTCACCCTACCAAAAAGTTATGAGTGATACAATTTGAAACAGTAATACCCACCATGGCTGCTCTCAATACTGCTCACAGTGTCGGGTGTTGAAGTACATTCCTCTGCAGTCTTCGTCTTGGACATGTTTTCTGAAATTAGACATAATAAATGTTTGACAACTGCTGCTCTGGATATGATGACAAGGCTCCTTTTAAATAACACCTTAGAGTTACAGCTGAGAACACCAGGTGGAACAGCACCTGTGCACCAGAATTTCATTGCTAAAGGTCCTGAGCAAATTCCTACACAGGTCCTGTAAACCCATACATTACAACACAGTCCTGCCAACATAAATTCTGCTCAATGTTTAATTCCTCACCTGGTTCCTCGTGCTTCAAGCTGACACTTAAAGGCAGGGTTTGATCATCCAGGGCAGGTTTCTCAACATTTGTAGATAGAGTTTGCTCTACGGCCTTATTTGAGCTGATAGGCTGCGTCTGCTTCTGTTCAACATCCTTTTTCTCTTCATTGACATTGGCAGGCAGCTTTGAGCTAGGCTTGATCTGTCCTTTCTGCAGAGCTCCAAGGATAATGGAATTAATGTCTCTGTCAGATTGACCTGACTGCTGGGTAAGGGTTAACAGGTTGGAGGTTCCATCAAAGCCCTGAAAGGATGCCAGGACACCCCCACTCAACTGAATGCCAAAGAGTTCCAGCACTTCAGTAGGCCACACTACAGGGAAGTGCTCTTTACCTGTGCAAAAATGTATTAAAACAACCATGTTTCCATCCATGTACTTGTATCCTCATTTTGAGAAATTACATTTAAATGAAATTACATCTTAGCATAAAATGACCTTCACAAACAATCCATAGTCCTACATGAGCGGATTTTACTTATTTAAAATTTGTAGATTTAGTTGAAATCAGTTGGTAATTTTACCTGTCAGGGCACATCTAACTATCTGGAATGGATGCTGGAGAAGTTCTTTGGTGATGGGAAGGATACTGGAGAGAGGAACAGTCTCCATGTTCCCATAATCAGAGTAAATGACATGTGCATGCTTTGTGGTTACCTCCAACACAACAGCTCTGTACCAATTTTTGTCACCTGAAACAGGAGTTGTATTTGATAGTTGTATTTGGTATTCTGGATATTTGACTGGTATAAGAAAGCACATCTAAAAAATGCATAGCACAACCACATCAACACTGTATCATAAAATACTCAAACATTATTTAGCATAATTTTCTCAAAAGATATGAATAGAATAATTGAGGTACTCAAAAGCACAGTCAAGCGGATGAATGTGCATTATTATAGTGGTAGCTTAAATGTTCAGTTTAATAACACACACAGAAATATTGTTTTATGCTGCTTCACACCAGACGCGGAAGCATCAAGTGTGAGTAATTTACATGTCAAGTCAATGCAAATACGCAAATAGGGATCCTGCAGTGTGATAATCGCGAATGAGGCGGCATGAATGACGCGATTGGCGTGAATGAAGAGGCACAAGTTGAACATTTTGCACAATTAACATGCTTCACACGTGCATCGCATAAATTGCTCGAGTTGAAAAATCTAAACTTCATCTGACATTTGCGCCGCGTTAACCTACGAGAAGTTTGCTCTTGTAGGGGCATGATTATGAAGTAGCACCTGTTGTCGGTGTCCAGGGTAGGAAATCCTCTTGCAGACACCGGACCACAGCTAATCAAACTGGGCTCAGCTCAGTCTGAAGCACTGAAAGCCTCCATCATCCAGGTACAGTTTCTGGAGGAGTTTATGAACTCACAGGGCTGGGTGCACCTCTGAATAGATCTAGAGGACCCAGGCATGGCTTCAAATGGATCAACACCATTTTTCAGCCTTCCTAAAGCAAATAAACACAGCTACTCTCTCAATAAAAGCGGTGTCTCATTTCAGAGTCTGCATCCTCTGAAGGATGCATTCGAAGTGTGTTGTGTCATCGTGGCGTGACGAAGGCAGTCTCATTTTAAAAAAATGCATCCTTTGCTTCCCAGGTAACATAGGCCTTGAACGTACCATGATTAATTGCACGTTGAAAACAGCAGGACATTTTTAAAAGAAAACTCCAGATTAAATGTATTAATTAAGTTTATTTTACTTGGACATCTAAACACATGTTAAAAACAAAAAGAGTATGACATGTCTTAGCATGACTTATTGTCTTAAGTGATTTTATAGACAGTCTACATGTTGTGTACATGTATAGATCAAAGGAACTATATTTGCAGCTTCTGTATACCTTGTTTTGACTTTAGATCGCTTAAAATCAAGTTTAAAAATCACTTTGAAAAAAGTCATTGCAAATTTTATTACTGCTTAATAACGGCAGCTGTTATGGTTGCCTGGTGATGAGATCAGTCCTCTGTAGGCTAGATCGTCTCATTTCAAAAACCCCATATTCACTGTATAGTTTATCACGTCCACAACAACTATTGAGAGTAAGCAAGAGATGAAAGACAGACTGACCTGAAAACTGCGCACAACAGGAGGCTCCTGGTAAAGGATGGCACTGATTGGGAACTGGCTGTTTGCTGCAGTACTTTGCAACATCAGTCATAACAGCCTTCAGACCCTCTACATTCACTAGTGAAGAAAAATACAGCTTAAATGTCAAGCATCATCATTCTGATGGCCATGCTAAGACATTAATCATTTACAACAATGACAATAGTTGCTCTAAACAGAATAAATGTTGTAAAATGCATTGATACATCCTTAAGTATTGTGTAATGTGGATCTTTGAAAAAATGCAGTTTCTATAATAAAACGCACAGTAAATTGAGTTATCAATTGTGACATTTGTATCTATGGTTTTTATTAGCTATATACAAAACATCTAATTTGATCATTACCAATATATGCAAGTGTTTTGATAGTCAATGAAGCTGGAATTACAGATTATGCAATGAGAAAGTTTTTTTTTTTAATAAACCAATCACATTAGGCTAGTTTCAAGCTGCTGACCAATCAGAGCAGAGTAGGGTCTCGGAAAAACCAGGGTTGAAAGAAATAAGCTGCTTAAAATGGCTTTTTAGATTCAGCTAAAGGATGTGATGCTGCAGTGAATATTTATGAGAACATCTATTTATTTTTATTTTACCCTGGATGGATGTAAACCTATTGTACGAACCATTAAAATAGCATTATGGTGCACTTAAAATGCTATGAGATGAGTGCAAACCTTGTCCAGGATTCATAATGTAAAAGAGACTAGGGCTGATTACTGCTGCCACTCTTGGTTGGAAAGTGCCACTGCAAGACAGCTCCAATGTCTTCCAGTTTAAAGGAAAACAGCCACCTAAATGACAGGTTAAAAAAAAAAAGGAAAAAAAAAAAAGTTAATCATGCACAAGGACAACAATCAAACGATGGCTTGCAAATTGCTGATACTGGCTATTACAAAACTGTCAGTTAAAACTTATACTTGACACTGGTAAATCTTCTGGGGTAGTGGCAGCTCCCTTGCTGCTAACTTTCAAAGGCTCTTCAACAGATGGATTCTGATCAATGGGTTTAAGAGAGGGCAGATCTTCAATCTGACTGGCGGGTTTAGCTGGCTGTATTTGCGGAGGCTGTCTGACCTGTCCGTAAGGTTTAGCCAGGTGCTCAGAGATGAGCACAGAAGCAACAGTTTGTCCAGCACTTTCCAGCTCCATCCCATAACCCTTCTCAGTGATGGAAAGCACTTTGCCACTCAAAGGCTGGCCGGCACAAAGAGCCTGAAACCTAAGCATAGCTTCTTTTTTCCACTGGCCCTCCACTGGTTCCACTCCTGCATATAAAAGCAATTACAGTCATAAACACAATACATTCACTATTTTTACTAATATTTCACAGCAATGCAAACACTAATGAAGTAAACAAACCTGCAAGCCAGCAGCGTATTGCCTGGAAGGGCAGTTTTAGCAGGCTCTGTGTGATGGCCTTGAGGTGTGCTGCATCCACCTCACAGGAGTTCCCATAATCCACAAAACAAACTCTAGCTTTACCCTCTCCACACACCTCTAACACCATGGCTCTGTACCAGCGGGCGTCTCCTGCATAGCAGAAAGGAAAACAAGTCACACTGATATTCTGTAACTTACCAATTAAAAGTTTATGGTCAATCAGTTGTGTTTTTTGTTTTGTTGCAACATGCAAGCTTGCTCAAATGCATATTCTGTAATTTGTTGCACATGGCAGGTTTTCTAAAATTGTAATGTACATTAAAAGTAATAAGTAGCTCAGAGTAGTTTAGAACAGCTATTTCTATACCTTTATGCTCTACTGCACATTAGCTCACATTTTTACAGCAAAACATGTCAATTACCCATACAAATTGCTAATATTTCTAAATGAAGGATATTTTTAGAACTTTCTATTAAAATAAAGCTGGAAAAAATGCACAACCATTTCCAAAAAAAGGGAAAAAAACACTTGCAATAAAGAAAAAAAAAATTGAGCATCAAACATTAAATCAACAATCATGTACCATTAATGACTGTTGAGAATTTAACATACAAAAATGAATAAATAAAAACATTTTAAAAAAAAGTTAATAAATCTTAAATTTTGAACAGTAAACATCTTAAATTCAAGTCATCTTTTATTACTAAATTAGAAAAAATAAAAAAAATATATATGTTTACTTCTTAATGATGGAGTCCGTGTTACCTGTGAAGAGAGCACAACATGGTTCTCCTACAATAGGGGTAAAGGGAGCTCTCTCTGATTCACAGTGTTTCATAAGCTCAAAGGACATCTCTGTCAGGGTGTGTTCGTCTGCCAGACACAAAAATAAAACACTTAATTACAAACATACGTCACACTGCAGGAAAGGCAACACTGATAGACAATCAAGGCACCTGTTTTACTGTAGTTGTAACAGTAGAATTCATCAAGGCTCTTCAGTGTACTAATCACCAGCTCCACCTTCTGGCCATCAAAGGGAAGTTCAGCACCAGTCCACTCCAATTTCTCAACAACAGGTTGACTTAGGGCTATAACGCAATTAAAAAATCTTTACATATATTGTCTTTTCAAAAAACAAAAAAAAAAAAAAACACCTAAAAATCAAGGAATACTTCACTTACGGGGAATTTCAGTGGAGGTAGCTGGATCTGGTTCATTCTTCTTGGTTTCCACACTTTCTATAGCAGCAAAACCCATGTTAACCAACAGCTCTGTGACACTGGCCTGAGGATCACTGGACTCATCGATCATGGACACCAGAGCCCTACCGTCCTTTTTACCCAGAATCTCAACCCGAATGAAGCGGTTGCACACCAGATGTTTTAACATCAGAACTGCCTCATCAGACCAGGTGTCTGTTAGAGACTTTATACCTGGAGAAACATTAACATGTTCAGCAAGAACACAATCAAAACCCTTGCTGAATTCTGACTTCATGCAAGCAATTCTGAACCAATTTTCAAATGTTCTAGGGTTGCAGTATACCTGCTAGAGAACAGGGGATTGCTTGTGTTGCCAAAGCCAACAGCTCCTTGCTGATCGGCCTTAAGCGATTTAGCTCAACCTCCTCAGAGTTTCCAAAGTCTATGTATCCAACACACACACGATCCTCAGAGGAATATGCCAGAACTTTAGCTCTGTACCACTGGTTGTCCTCTGTAATGCATAAAGAGACTAAATCTACAGTAGTTCACATGCATAAAAAAAACCTCTATATTTTCACCAACTTGCAAAAAATTCACTTATTAAAATACACTTTAGTAAATCTATTAAATTGAAAACTAGGCACCTTCATAATGCTAATAAACATTCATTTAACTTTATTGCCATATATTCATAATAAATCTACATGTAGCCATGTCTTTTGAAGGGGTTTATAAGAGTTGTAGCTAGATTATACAGTTGTAGCTGAAAGTTAACGAGAATTATTTATATTTTTTATTAAATCTCCAATTATTTATTTTACATGTCTACCTCTACCCCAACCCTAAACCCAACAGTTACAGTAAAGACAACAGTAGTTGTACAGAGTATTATGTCATTTATTTAATTAACCTAATAAATTGTACTTTTTAACGTCTACCCCAACCATCAAAATACTGTAAAAATATTAATTATTGTTATACAGTGTCACAAAAACAATGTGCATATCCACAGCGGTATCTTATCTAGACTTTACAGTTTGTAAGGAGCTGGGGTATAAGCCAATGGTATTTTATATACACCAAAAGCAGAAAAGGTGAACACAGCTAAGAAAATGTCTGACCGGAGAAGAGAGAGCAGCAGACAGTTCCTGGTGCAGGTCTGAAGTCATCACTGGCAGCAGTGTTTGAACAATGAACTCTCAAGTTCATTTGCAACTGCTGGATTATACCTGAACACATCAAGATTACTTTACACACTGAACCTTTTGCAAACAGATGATTATGAAACATTTCTACAATAAAGCAAAAATTTATGAAAAGAGAAAAATCTGTTCTATTCTATTTACCCAAACCATAAAAAGCTTGGGGTAATTTTTTTATTCAGAATAAATCCATTAAATTAATGATTAAAAAAAAAGACACCAAAACTTCTTAAAAGATGTATAACTTAACGGGGCAATTTTTAACATCAACAAAAAATTTAAATCTCAGCATGTTGATAACATTTAAAAAATAAATAAATAAAAAAACAACTCTGAAGACTGGAGAATTTCAAATGAAAATTCAGAGAAAAAGATTATCTAAATACTACACGCACACAAAATTTTTTTTTCAAAAGTATTTAAATAAAACGGGTACTTTTAAAAATAACAAAAACTTTTGTTATCATTTTTACCTTAAATGTTTGAACGAAATTTTATGCACCAGTGGGCATACAGCAAAATGCATTTCACTGAGGTAAAATTGCTTTAAGCTAAATTTAAAAAGCTCACTGGCATTTTCCAGCTTCTGGCAGAGAATCTCTGAGGGCGACTGTAGGTGAGTGACGACAGCAGTGAATGAGTCTCCCACTCCTTGAGTCAATGGCTCTGGAGGCCGGGCTTCAGAGTTCTCATTCTTTCCTCCAGAAAAGCGCTTGAAGTTCTCAAAGGATGCTGTCAGCAATGAGTCTAAAGAAAGGGAGTGAACAAAATGAATTAATATAAGAAGAATAAAAGAAAAAAAAAAAAGAGTGAATTATTTTAGGAAAAACAACAGTGGACAAAAAAGCAACTCACTGATGCTGTGTTCAGTCTGTGTTTTGACAGGAACATCCTCTTTTATGGCATAGGACTGGTCTATCAGGAAAGTGCTCACATGTTTACCTGTGGAACAAATTCACACTGAATAGTATGTGCTTTCAGAGAAAGCTTGAATACTAAAACTTAATTCACCATGAATGCCATACCAAGAGTGCTAACAAGAGAATCCACAGCAAGCAGATCGCCATCGTTCATGATGTCCAAGACTGTGAAAGTGAGGCTCTTTCCAGCAATTAACTGCCTAACAGCAATACAGCATTCACCAGTCCAACTTCCTGTCAGAGGTTTTACACCAGCAATACAACACTGCAAAGCCTAAGGAAAACAAAACAGCTTTAGCCAAAGTACATCAACTGCTGACACAATACAACATTTATCAATACTGGGTCGAGTGAATAATGAATTTTCACTGACTCTGGTATAGTTATATAATAAAGGAGGAACAAGATCTTATTCATTTATTTTCCAGCTACTTTTTAGAAAATTAGCATTTAATTTATATACATTCAGCTATAACAAAACAGTTTAAGCAATGTGAAATAAAAACAAAAACAAAAGACATAACCTGAACTTTCTAATTAGCTTTGAAACTAAAATATATACAGGTGTAACTCACAAATGGTGGCACAGCATCAATGTTTTCAGAAAGGGGTCGTATGTGGTCAAGTGCAACATTCTCTTCATTCCCAAAGTCAATGTAAAACACACCAGCAGTCTTGCGGGCCACATCAACTGCCTGAATCTCAGCTCGATACCAGTTCTAAATCAGCATGAAAAAGACCAAGCTGAAAACTACAACACTCTCGAATGTCAGTGATTTAAAACAATGCATTTCACAAAACTCTTATTAGATTTAAAATTATTAGCCTTACCTGATCAAGAGAAAATTTGACAGCACAGAGCTCACCAACTTCAGGCTTATACTCTTGTGCGAATGAAGAGCAATAGGTCTTCTGAAGCTGTTGGGTAATCTTCTTCAGGGATTCTATCATCTCCTCGCACTGACAGTGGATGGAGAACATCCCAGGGTTTCTCAGGTCAATTACTGTGCCCTGTAAGCATTTTGTATGAGGCAGAGTGTCTATGCTTGGATAACAAACCAAAGAAGAACATCTAAAGAAAAGTACCTTTATCTCAGAACCTTTGGAAACCACTTTTTTGTGCAAGTCGCGACGATATATTCTCTTAGGCTGTGCATCAACAGAGATCTCCTTCAAAAGCAGAGATGCAATTAGAAGGAATGAGCAATTAAAAGTATTAGTTAATGTAACAACAAATAAAATACCTTAGCTTGAGTGCCACCAAGTCCATTTGCATATGGCACAGCTTTTGACTCCTTAGGTTTTTCACTAAATGAAAATGAAGGATAATATTGCCATTGTGCATCAAAACTAACATTCAAAATGAGTTATAAACAGAATATAAATAATATTACCTTGTGACTTCTGGAATGCTGGGTTTGCAAACATGTCGATGTGCGATCCAATCCTGAGTCTGACAAGCTACAGAACAGTAGCAAGTTTTTTTACACCGAGTGCACCTTAAGTTGCCTAAACAGGATTTAAAATAAAAATAAAAATAAAAATAAATAATTCATCACTAGTAAGTGACCTACTCATTCTGATGATTAAAAAAAAACATTTGTACCATTATTATTGGGCAGAACCGTTTTGCAGATGGACTAAAAAGCATGTCTTCCTCATTTTTTTGTCAAATCTTTCACTAGAAAAATATTTCACTAAATTGTATTTAATACATACAATAATATTTAATGATTTTGCTCTATAAATATAATTGATAAATTCTCCATTACATAATCAGTTAAGGAAAATGTTTCTTGATAAACATGACTAAAACGTAAACATGGCAAATATGTTTTACTCAAATTTATTTCTTTGATGTGAACATTGTATTTTTAAAATAGTCCACTTTACATTCACTCTGTGTCCCAACTCACCTAACCTGACTAAAATGCATTATTAGAATAGTTTGTGATAGCTTTTTAAATTGGTTTTACATGTGTAAATTCCTCTTACTTTAATGTGACTAATTTAAACTGTACAGCTATCACAAAGTATAACAATTAAACCAAATGACCAAAATCAGATGATTAATCAATAAAAGTGACAGGGTTAGTTGCATATTAGCTATTCTATTATGTATTATTCCAATTATAATTTAGAATCAGACTGACCCATTTTACCAACCAAATACAAGCTAAACATTGAAATGCAGCAGCATATCTTACCCTGGTGGCTGCAGTAATTGCACAACTTTACTACTTGGCCCATCATAGACACCGCTGTCTGTGGAGAAGACAAGACATCTCCACACTGTGGAAAAACATTCACTTTAATATGCAAAAAACACTGCTTGATCAGCAAAAACTATTACATGTACAGCTGTGGGAATAAATAAGTATATTGTTACTGTCTTCCAACTTGCTGTATTTATTAGGGTCTGAATAAAACACTAATATTTCATTCTAAAAAAGAATGAATCGACCATTGTCGACCTATTGTAAATGACAATAGGTCAGAATAAAAAAATATTTAAATTTGTTGTGACGTAATATCAAAGTTATTCCAGTGAATATTTATTTCCCAACTATTGTCAAGTTAAAACATTGGCGTTGCGTTGTTTTAAAATGAATATAAACATGACAGAAAACAAAACTTTTGGTTATTTTACGCAACAAACTATTTAAAGACATTTTTACTTAATATTGGGAAAACAAATGTCATCTGGGGTTAAAATGGGAATTCATGTTTTAGTAAACACAATTATAAAGCATAAAAGGGGTATTTTTCCATACCTGTATATGCACATCTATTGTCAACATATCCAGACTTAAGCTTTACCTTTACTAATACTAAAGTTTTAAATTTAGATACAAGTAGGCCCACACAGAAATCCACAGAATTCCGCAGACTTTCAGCCAATTGTTGAGTCTAATTATTTACTTGTGTAAATGTGTAAACTTAGTTTTAAAGTAAAGTATTTAAATTATTTTCACTAATATTACGGACTAAAATGAAAGTGTTCATATAATTTATTAACAATACTGTTTGTAAAGTAATATTTTCTGTCTTTTAGTAGATATATTATATTAGAGACTTGCTTTGTTTACCAGTTAAGATGATCTAATTGGATTCTCATAGTTAACATTAAATAAAAATTAGAAAGTTGTTTTTTTTATTTTAAATACTAAGATTTAGTCATGTTCCTTCCAAAATCATTCCGCATAAATCAGCAGATTTTCAACAAAACTCTGCGCAGAAACAGCAAAAAAATGCCCTAGATATGAGGGAGGCTTAAAAAAAATTACTTGAATTGCATAAGACACATTAACATATACATACATTCTGACTGATATCCTTTCTCATGGTGTCAATCTTGGGACCTAATGCAACATAAAAAAAAGAAAATGATCTAAAACGCATTTTTCAATGTGTCAATGACATAAATGTCTAATGCTGAAAAGTATATCATTCATACCATCCAGAACGTCACTTGCTAGCAGGCGTTCTTCATAAATGGCTGGTGCTGGGCCTCTGGGAGAAAGTGAACTGGGTCCAGTGGCAGGTCTCCTCAGTGGGAGATTGGGTCTCATCATTGGCTGAGCGAAGGCTGGATTCATTATTCCCTTGTTTCACTGTGAGGTAAAATACATTGTTAATCCGTTGTCAGTGTTATTAAATTTGTAGCTTTGTAAAAGATAACGCAAGAATAGTCAATCTTGATCCTGGAGATCCAACTTCCTGCAGAGTTTAGCTCAAACTCTACTACAATCCACGTGTCTGACGTTTTCAAGTGAATTCGAAGACCTTCATTAGCTGAATCAGGTGTGATTGATTAGAAGAACCACTGTACAAGTACGCATATTACAAGCAAGAGGACTGAAACGTGAGGATTAATAATGAACAAGGATGGTTATGGATGTTAAACATACACATTGTGCATAACCTAGTTACGATATAACTGATTTATATTAGAAATAATACTATAAATGTTTAATACATATGTTTTAGCAACACATATACGTCTTACAAAACTTCCCAAAGTTGTTAAATTTTGTATTTTGAATATAATGTTGGCGAAGTCACACGTGGCTTACTGCAGCAATTAAGTTAACATTAAATTGACAAAGTAACGTTACGTTTTTTTACTCTCGTAACTATACCCTTTACAGCAGTTACATTTGTGTGGCAATACGTTTATATAATGAGTATAAATACAAATAAATATCAACTTTATCGAATATATTATCAGGAGATGATAATTTTTCATACCTTCGACACGACCACGCGGTGAAATATGATGAACGCGCATGCGCAATTGAACGACGTGCCCCTAGCACGTCACGTGATGGTGCATTCTCGTATCTTTCACTAGAATAAGAAAAATCAGTGCAATTAAATAAATTTCGTTAGCCACTTATAAATGTCTAAAATATGCGGATATGATCATTTGTAGTTAATTTCACAGTGAAACCAGAATATAGGATATACAAATGAGAGAGAAAAAAGTTACAGTAAAACTTTAGCTTAACCAAAAACTATAGCCTTAAAGGGATTTTGGCTTAACTACATCGTGGAACTAAATAGCCTACATAGACTTTTAAAACTGAAGTCTCTAAAATAAAAGAGTCAATTTAAACTGAACTACTATAGTTCAATGTTCTGCTTTTTAAACTCCCCAATGTTTAAAAATATTTCACTTTATAAGAGTTTCTAATTCAGATTTCAGATACAAAAATGGTTTTCCAATGCAGTAATTGCCTTAAGTTAATAATTCTTTGAAAGCAATATAATATTAAGGCCAATATATGATGTAATAATATAATAATTTGGCTTATAATATTAATAATAGTTAATTTTTTTTATTTTATAGAATCATATTTGTTTTTTAGGCAGTTCATTCCACTGCAGCGACCCCTGATAAATCAGGGACGGAGCTGGAAAACGAATATATATATAAAATAATTTATATATAAGATATATAAATTTATATTTATATATCATTTATTATTATTATTATTATTTATTTATTTTTATATAAATCTATGTTGTATTATTTTAATCCAGATATATATATATATATATATATATATATATATATATATATATATATATATATATATATATATATATATATATATATATATATTTATTTATTTTTTTTTTATTTTTTTATTTTTTTTAAGGCTTTTTTTTCTTCATAGACTCTCTCAGCCCCCAGGGGTCCCCAGATTTAAAATCTCTATTCACCAATATGGCAAAGTCAGTATCAAATTGCTTAACAGCATAGCCACAAGGGATGTCCAGTCTCATTTCAGTTCTTTCAGTCCACATTCATGATGAGGAAACGAGTGCTGAGGTTTGTTTAGCCGGAAAAACCAGCTGTTTAACAATGCGGCAGTGGTTGTAAAACAGCACTTTAAATGTCAGTAAATGGATTATTTCATTGGTGAGCACACAAAATCTTGTTTTAAAGGAGTTTAGAAGAGGTAAGAATGAGATTTAATTCACATTTGCATTAATAATGTGGTGACTTAATGTCAGTTTATACTTTTTAGTCTTGTTTGTTGAGAAATTAATTACAAAATGCACAATTACTTCAGTTGTGTGAACAGGAAGAATGATTTTATTTAGCAGTTTACTTGTGGCTAGTATATACGGTAAATATGAAAAACAGGCAATGTTTTAGTAGAACAGAAATTTGTATAAATCTACACTAATGTAACATTGGAATCAAACACATCCTGCCTTATTAGCTGCACTTAAGAGACAATGCAGATTCAGAATAGCACAAACAAAACACTCAAAATACAGATTTCTTTGTTTATTGAATTATGTTTTATCAATCTTTATACATCAACTACTGCTATAGTGCAGTTATTCATACATCAATTACTGCAGTTATAGTTATCTCAAAAACAAACATTGTTGTTGGTTAGAAATTACATAATGCTTGAGTTGTATATTTTTATTTATTTTATTTCTTTAATCTTTATTTTTTTAATTATATTGTAATGTGTTAATGTGCTTGTGTATCAACATAAATATTATCAAAATTCACACATAATGCTGTCATAAAAGTGTGACTTTAAAGTTATATGCCTTTTTTAAAATTCTGTATTGATTGTCATTTAGGTTTCAATCTACAAGCATCTATTAAACAATGAGGCGACCATCACTGAAGAATAAAACTCCTATCAGCATAATAAAAAATCTAGATGCCTTTCCTAAAGTTCCCGAAAGTTATGTTGCAACATCAGCTTTCGGAGGCACAGGTGAGATTTTAGTGCTTGAATATTTGTATTACAATAAAAGATGATCTTAAATAGGGCTGCACGATATTGGAAATGTGATATTTAGTTTTTCTGTGATATATTTCACTATATGAATATAATTTCACCAAATTAATTGAATTAGTCTATTTGGAAAGATTTCATTCATTTAGTTCAGAGGGGCCCAAAACCAAACTTGATTGAGGGTTGTTGATCAAAGGTAACTAGCCATGGTTAATTTCCTAATTTATTTAATAATATTTAAAAATAACTAGAAATAATTTATATTAACTAATACATCATATTTTTTACATTTTATAATGAAATTATCACTAAAACAATTTAATTTATGGTAGAACGGAGTCATGCTGTTTTGCCTTGATTTGCTCGCTGATGTCATCTGCATAGTCCTCTATCCGTCGAGTGACATTATTTACATTTTTAAAAATCTGATTTATTTAAAACAATTAATTAAAACATTATATTTCAGTTTGTTTTGTAGTTCAGCAATAAAAAAGGTTATGTCAAATTAGAAATGATGGTCTTTTTAAACACGTTGACCCCAGTCATCTCCATCCTTCTTGCTCTCTTCTCAGACGGAATGGTGGGCCAAATCAAAGGTTATAATGTGCCGACTTTGGCCTGCGGGCCCTAGTTTGCGCTTCTCTGATTTAGATAGACTGGGATGATCAAGTCTTTTTCAATGCAGTTTGTTGCAAAAAAATACAGGCATATATAAATGCAGAGCAACGATAAAAGTAATAAAATAAACAGTACATTACAGTTTTCTGGAGAGTCTACCAATATTCAGGTACAGAAATTGAACAATCAAACATAAAATAACAGCCTTATCATTGTATGATTTCATTAAAAATAACAACATTTAATAATATCTTTATCTTATAATCTGACTATTGTGGATACGCGCATTGCGGTATTGATGCTTAAATGAGAATTTAAATGGTTTTTAAATTATTCTTTTTCCCAGTGACACTGACCGTCTTCATCCTCATGGCACTTCTGACCATCTCAGAGTTCTTTGTGTACCAGGACACATGGATGAAATATGAATATGAAGTAGACCGAGATTTTACCAGGTGTGTATATTTGCTATGTCATTTCAAAATATACCTCAAATATATCACATCTTCATATTTTATTTATTTTATTTCGTCTTTGACAGTAAACTGAAGATAAAAATTGATATCACAGTTGCAATGAAATGCGAAAGTAAGTGCATTTATTTTACTGAGGAACTGTTTATCTTTCATTCATACTTAACACATCTTGTTCAAAAGGTTTTAAGCTGTTATTCTTTTCCAGGGTTGGGTGCAGATGTGCTGGATATTGCTGGAGCTGTCGTTGCGTCAAAGGAAATTAAATATGATTCTGTGAGTCATTACAACCCATTTACTGCATTTCAGATGTAATTACACAGCTTTCTTGAACCAAACACCAATTTTACATTTTGTTTTCCTCAGGTAAGCTTTGATCCCTCTGCACAGAAAAAACAGTGGTATCAGTATGTACAATTTTTCATTTAAATGCACAATCATATGAGATGGTGGCCTGTGTGCTTTGTATAAGTCTTGATTTCTGTTACCTATCCAAGGATATTACAGCAGATTCAAAACAGACTGAGAGAAGAACACTCACTACAAGATGTACTCTTTAAATCAGCGCTGAAAGGATACTTTTCTGACCCAGCTCCACGGTACATCTGTTGCTTGATGTTAATAATTTTCTACATTACATGCTTGTGCACTGAAATGCAACTATAGATAAGGTAATTCCACAGGGCGGAAAGACAATGATTTCAGTTGTTAATCATGAAACTGCACTGTTTTCTTTTCTTTTCTTTTTTTTATCTTCACAGTGTTGATCCTACACCTGAATCTCAGAATGCATGCCGGATACATGGAAAAATCTATGTCAATAAAGTTGCAGGGAATTTCCATATCACATTAGGCAAGTAAGTGTACATTTTTAGTGACAGAATTGCATATTGTAGGTGTTATAACCACACCTCTTATTGATAATATCTGTGATTTTTGTACTCCTAGACCAATTGAAACACACAAAGGACATGCCCATTATGCTTCATTCATCAAAGATGAAGGTTTGTATATTTTAAAGTTATGGGATTCAGGCCCGTAGCTAGTCTATTGAAAGGGGTAGTTTTTTATTCTAAAAAAGTTGAGCATTTTGCAGGTATTCTCCTCAATTTTTATATGAGGTTCACTTCTTTTTAGTGACATTTTAATCTTTGCTGCATTAGCTTGTCAGATGATGATCATAACCACACTTTGTATTTCAATAAAATATTTAGTACAACTTTATCAAAGTGCTTACCATGGCATTTTACCACATAGTGTTTATTTAGAAATTTGTATGTTATTATTACAGTTTTATAAGAATGCAATGAGATTAGAAAAATTAAAAAATTAAGAAGTATGAAAAATACTTGCTTTAAAATACAAATTTATTATCATGCATCATTAAAAAACAAATTAGCAATGTGTTAAAACTTCTTAAAAACTCTAAATCTAAAACATTAAAAACTGTAGCCTGTAGGCAAATAACACACTGGACAGCTTATTTCCTAAATTTGTCTTGAAGCCTTCTTCTATCGGTTATTTTCACAATTTATGATGGCATGCTGACGAAAACGGCCCAAATAAGCTCATATAGGGGCCAAATTCTGGACTTTGTCTGTGTGGGGTGGGTCTATCTAACCACTCCTGGCTGGCAAAATATAAGAGGTATGGTAACAAACGTTGAAAATGCATGTGATTCTTCAGATATCCACTAGATGGAGGACTCTTACTTTGCATTTTTGTTTTCAGACAGGCTTTCTGCATGTCTATTAACAGTTTTAAAGTTGACTTTAAAACTTTAAAGAAGAATGTGTTTAAAAAAAATTACAAGACAGAAATATTGATAAAAACTAAAATGTCAAAACAGCACGTTTTCCATATGTTATTCAAGCCTTAAGCGTTTTTAAATGAATTAATTAAATTATTTTTTGTAAAAAGTATTATACGATTACATTTTCAACCTAATTCAACGTATTCATGACTTGAAATGTATTAAAATGTCATCAAAAACCTCCAGAAACCCTGTCAATAAATGTTACCATTTATTGAAGGATATAATTGAGGTAAAATTGGCTTTATAATCTCACATTCAGACATTCTCCTTAATGTCAATTCAGAAATTCAGTAAATTTTAAATAGTAGAATCATATTAGCAGTCAAAGACTATGAAAATACAACATTTTACACAGTCAATTATAATAAATAATGCTAATGTTGTTTTGAAATCCTATTTACATGTGATCTCAGACTGAATATTTAAAAGTACCATGGTAAATAATATAGGGAGGATGTTACAAGTTGTTACTGAATGAATGTGCAAATATAAAACCAACTTTACCTCAATAAAGATATGGTGTTTCTTTCTAATATAGACCTTAATTAATGTAATTCACAAGTTTCCCTGTTCTTTTCTGCAGTTTATAACTTCTCACATCGAATAGATCATTTGTCTTTTGGAAACGATGTTCCTGGACACATCAATCCCCTTGATGGCATGGAAAAAACTACATTAGAGCGTAGGTCTTTTAAGTAACATATTACGACTGTCAAACACAACCCACAGCACAGTCAGCGTTCGAAAGATGTATGCAAATGAATGCAAATCAAACTATTGAATTTCTGTTTTTAAACCCAGCACTTGGATTGTAAGACTCTGTTCTTAATGTGTGCTTTCAGAAAACACTCTGTTTCAGTATTTTATCACGGTTGTGCCCACCAAGCTGCACACATCTAATGTTTCGGTGGACATGCACCAGTTTTCTGTTACAGAAAGGGTGGGTTATATGTTAAGCCTGATTGTATATATGTTACATGTGAAAGTGTGTGTTGCTGATGATGATCATGTTGTTACTCTGTCATACAGGAGCGGGTCGTAAGCAATGAGAAAGGCAATCAGGGTGTATCAGGGATCTTTTTTAAATATAAACTGAGTCCATTGATGGTGAGGGTGAGCGAGGAGCATATGCCTCTCGCTGCATTTCTTGTGAGACTGTGTGGCATCGTTGGAGGAATCTTTTCAACTTCAGGTAACTTTCAGATGAAGTATAGTGTAAATATTGGAGTAAATCAAACATGGATCGCAGCAGATAGAGCATAGGATGCAACACACACATACACTAAACACTTAAGAATGATTTTTCTTTTGCTTCTTAACACAGACCTGCTTCACAGGTTGATTGGATCTTTTGTGGACATTATCTGCTTTCGCTTTAGACTTGCAAATAAGGACAGGGAGGTGAGTGATGGGTGATTTCAGAAGTCACAATTCATGATTAACTCTTGAAAATACAAGACAAAGTACAACATTAAATAATGTAACAATGTGACTAACTGGCTCTGTGTTTTTCAAGGTTCTTAATCGGGTTTCCCAATCAGAGTGAAGCATTTGAGGCTTTTATTCAGTTGACATGAGTTTTCATTATTATATCATTAACATCATCATCCTCATCATCTTTTTAGAAAATGGACAAGGAGAAGAAAAATGTGCTCATTGTTAATCACTATCTATCATTTGTAATGACTGACAACCTTGAAATGTTCATTCTTTCATTTTCTTTTTCGGCTTATTCCCTTTATTAATCTGGGGTCGCCACAGTGGAATGAACCGCCAAATTATTCAGCACGTTTTACGCCCAGGATACCCTTCCAGCCACAACCCATCTCTGGGAAACATCCACACACACTCATTCACACTCATACACTATATGGACAATTTAGCCTTTCCAATTCACCTGTACCACATGTCTTTGGATTGTGGGAAAAACCGGAGCACCCAGAGGAAACCCACGCGAAAGCAGGGAGAACATGCAAACTCCACACAGAAATGCCAACTGACCCAGCTGAGGCTCAAACCAGCGACCTTTTTGGTATGGGTATGGGGCAACAGCACTACCTACTGCACCACTGCGTTGCCCCCCTTGAAATGTAAAATTATGTAAAAATAAAAAAGGGCATTATACTTTATTTATTTTTGTGCTGCATGGAATTAAAAATTGTTTGTTATAATGACTGCAGTGTAAATAAATAAATAAATAAATAATCTTTTTAGTAGGATAAAAATGTCTAGTATTATTATGTTATTAATAAATAAATATTAATCCACATTCTGCAAATTGTCACTTTTTCCTCTAAAGAAAGCACTGTTCAATTTTAAGCATGATCACATCTATTAAAATGTTATTATTATTATATTACAGTATTATTATTATTTATTTGTCTAATATAATGTGTCTGAAAGTAAATTTCTCAGAAAAGTGTACTTTATAAATACTATTTCAAACTTACCTTGTGAATAATGTATCATGATTTATTTATTTATTTATTTATTTATTTATTTATGTGTACCCAGTTTTATTAAACATATTATGGTTAAAAATTAATTGGATATACCTTGCTTTAACTGGTTTACAATAATCTGGATTAGTATCATCATCATCATCATCATCATCCTCGTCATTATTGCTGTTATTAATATATTTAGATTTTATTCATAGTTAATTGCCAAAAATAGTAGTTTTGATATGGTATTTATATAGTTGAAAAGCTAGAGCTAGAAAAACAGAAGGGATGAGTCTTTAAAATAACCTATTGACTTCCGGGCAGTTTAGTTTGATAGATTACATAATAGAATACATAGCTAAGACTTTCTTCAATTTTGACAGTACTGTTGTTCATTCCAACACATATACTAGTTTCAATGTAAATGAAATGTATGTGGTCTTTAAATAAGTAGTTTACAAGTTATTTTTGGGCCAATGTGGCTCCACCTTTCGGAGAGATTTAAAGCTGCAGTTCAGAGTAATATATCTATTTCCATCTCCGTCTTACTAATTCTTCGCTATCAGTGCGTTCAGTCAGGGGCCATATTGTTGATGTGTCACATCGGGAGGAGATCACTCAAACGGACTTGACACTCACTATTCATTAAAGCAGCTAGAATATGGCGTTTTAAATGGATTTAACGTAACCGGTAAGTCTTATATTTTGAATTGAAACACAAAGGTCCTGATTACAAAAGCGACTGTTTATATAATTAGCCCGAAAGCTAAGTCAGTGGGTGAAGTCAATGGCAGCTGGCTATACTACAGTTATTAATGTATTATCAGTTATATATATACTATTATTAAACACATCGTGATGATAGGATTACTGTCATGTCGTAATCGATTATGGTTGTTAAAACACATCTGATCAGAATGGGAATGTTTACAAGGACCTGATCTTAACCTTACTGCAAAATTTGAGTTGGTTTTGCTTTTTTAAAATGTTTCTGTAAATGGCCATTCTGTAATTACTGATGTTATCGTAGTGATTGTTTGAGTTGAAAAGAAAAACGGAGATATTTTCTTATTAAACACGTTAAATGTTACATATTTAGGTGAGTTAGCAGGTGTGCTAAAGCTAACTGCACCTGTGTGGGAATAACAGTATGTGTCGCTTGACTTATTACTTTAAAATTAACAATACGATATTACTACAACGATTATTTTGTTCTTTTATTGTTGTTTATGGCTAAAATAACGTGGTTGGTGTGCTAAAAGGTCTCAGTGCTTGTTTGGGGGCAGAACTCTGTCCATCCTGCTCCCCCTGTAGAATTGAAGAAGACATACACTAACGTGATGTGTGAGACTAAAGATAAAGAAACAATGACAAGATCAAACACAGATAAGACCAAAAAATAAAGGAAGTTAACCTGGAGAGGAAATTGCTTAACCTTTCAATGTGAGTCAAAAACAGAAACATTTTCCTAAAAAGTGTGTTAGCATTTAGTATCTACATTTAAAAATGTCAGCGAGTAAGAAATTAATATTTACAGTTTGGTGACAGTGAAGATTTTCTGCTATGATAGAGGTATGGGAACCTGGTGACCTTTAAAGCTATAGTTGAGTTAATGGCATCCCCACATCGTGTGAGACAAATGTGGTTTCTCAGTATTTTTGAACTTTGTTAATATTTGCTAATATTTTATAATCCAGTATATAAGAGCCAGAGTCGGAAAAGCAACATTTTGAAACTTTTAAATGTTGTTTTTATTTTGTAGATTTGTTTTGTTCTACATTTTTTATGCGAGTTACAGATGACACATGTATGACTAAAAATATACATTATCAAGCATATTTAGAACAAGAATAATTTGATGACATAAAAGATTCAATTTAGGATTCATAGTGCAGCCCCAAAGTACCAAATATTTGTGATTTTAAATCTTTTTTATTTTGCCGCAATCTTTCAAATTATGTTTTATTTGTCAGCAAGAATGTATTATCACCTAATCTTTTTTTAAGTGTATATTTTTAAATATTACAGGTCAACATTGGTATGTAGTTTGGTTTATTTGTTACATGTTACCCTGAAAGATGATGTAATTTTCACTCAACAAAATTATAGACAGTGGTTTTGTGCACAATGTCTTCTGTGTATAAAAAATTGTTTTGTGAGTTTAATTTGATGCAGATCTTACTTTTCTAATTTAGTAAATGGAATTTTTTTTTCATATTTTAATCAGTTTCAAGTGAATTAAAATATCAATACAAATTATGAAAACAAACATTCTGTATTATGCAAGCTAAACAGTTGGTAGAGTTTATGCATTGCTTGTTCAGATGTTTATTTACAGGGGTAAAGTTAACCAGTGTTTTTATTGTGTAACATATTTAAAAATTATTTATAAACAGATTTTAGCCGTTTAATATATGACCTGTTTTATTTCACAACTTTAACATTCCCAGAGTAAAAGAGGCTAATAGGGATTAAACCTTAAAATGAGGTAAAAATTGTTGTTGTTTATTTTAATTATCATTTATTAGACAGTTTTGTGCCTTATGTCTTCTGACTATTTAAAAAATCTCTTTTGCAAGTTTAATCTCATGCAAACCTTAAAAAGGCTTCTAATGTAAATGGAATTTGTTTTTTTTTTATATTTTAAGTACAAGCCAATTAAAATATCAATACAAATTATGAAAACAAACACTGCATATTTTGAAAACTGAACAGTTGGTGGAGTTTGTGCATTGTGCAGATGTTAATTTACAGGGATAAAATTAACCAGTATTTTTCATTTTATAGCATATTTAAAAATCATTGACAATTTTTAAAAAATATTTTGACAGTTTACAATATAGTCTGTTTTGTTTCCCAATTGTAACATTTTTAGTGTTATCAATTATTTAAAAAATATATATTTGGACAGTTCAGAATGTTGATAGTTTTGTTTCCCAACTGCAACATTTCCAGAGATAAAAAGGCTAATAGGGATTAAACATTAAAATGCGATTAAAATGAGGTAAAAATAGCCTTTTTTTCTTTATCATTCATTAGACAGTGGTTTTGTGCTTAAGGTCTTCTGACTATAAAAAAATAAATATCTTTTGCGAGTTTAATTTGATGCAAACCCTGAAAAAGGATTCTAATGTAGTAAACGGAAACATAGTGTTTTTTTTTTTTTGTTCCAAGTGATTTAAAATATCAATACAAATTCTGAAAACAAATACTGCATATTTTGCAAACTAAAGAGTTGGTAGATTTTGTGCACTGTATATTTTGTGCAGATGTTAATTCACAGGGATAAAGTTAACCAGTATTTCCATAGTATAAAATATTTAAAAATCACTGACAAAATTCTTTTTTTTGATATATTGATCGTTTACAATATGACCTGTTTTGTTTCCCAATCGTAATATTTCCAGTGCTAAAGTGGCTTATAGGGATAAAACCTTAAAATGATTTTTTTCTTTATTAATAATTAAATATTTTTAAAATTAATATTAGAATTGACTGTGCAACACAAGGCTTATAAATAAACCCTGTGTGTGCACTCAGGCTTTTCAGGCCAAGGTTCATCCCTGCCTCTCACACACAGGTTCAGTCTCACAGCAATCACCAAAAATAGGTCTGTATTGTAAGAACCATCCTGATACTATTCGTAATACTTTTCTTGATCATCCTGCTTTATAGGCTGTTAGGCTTCTCACCCAGTTTCATCTAGCAATGTAATTCACACTCAGTGCCAGAGCAGTGTTTTCATTTATGTGCCTCATCTATAGGAATTTAGCCAAGAATGCTGTGAATAAAGCACTGAAACTTATTACAAAAGTGTTGTATCAGGCACGATGGGCGTGAGTAGGGTGGACCACTTAAGTTACACAATACTAACTGGCTTCACTAAACTCAGTCCAGGTTGAGTGAGAGTTGTTTCTCTGGTTAGTGAGGGAGTATTTCACCACAGTCATGGAAATGTGTGTGTTTGGACGGTTGTGTAAACTATGAATAGGATAATTCACCCAACTGATAATTCTGTCATAATTTTCTCTTTATTATCATTCCATCTAAGATTCAGTTGACGTTTTTGTCTTTTTTTTTTTTTAATCAGGAGAATGCTAAATAATTCTAATTAAATTAAGATTTGCAAATATGTGAAATAAAGGGAAGGCGACTCAGTGGTTAGCACTGTCACCTCACAGCAAGAAGGTTGCTAGTTTGAGTCCCGGCCAGTTGGTGTTTCTGTGTGGAGTTTGCATGTTTCCCTCACAGTCTATAGACCTGTGATAAATTAGAGGCTAAGCCGAAGGAAAATGAATGAATAAATGAATTAAATAAATAAAGGGAAATATGTTGTTAAAAGGATAGTTCATCCAAAACTTTAAATTCTCATCAGTCATCTTGTTTTTTCAACAGCAGTTTTTATTTTAAACATCGTCATTTCAGTTTAACAAAAAAAAAAAATAAAAGCAAAAATAATAATACTAAGTCATCATTTACTCACTCTTTTTTAGTTGTTTCAAACCTGTTTCTTTTTTTTCTCTAAAAAAACTATTTTAAAGAAAGCTGGAAACCTTTGACTTTTATATATTTGTATTTCCTAATATGAAAGTCGGTTTTCAGCTTTTTTTTAAAAATATCTTCTTTTGTGTTAAACAAAAGAAAGAAACTCATAAAGGTTTAAAACCACTTAAGGGGTGAGTAAATGGGGATTTTCATTTTCATCATAATTCATATAATTATCCATTTAAAATGTTAGGTTTATTCCACAGATTGATAAATTTGCTTTGCATTTTCAGCCACATGTTAGTTTTATTTTGCCTATAGTTTTTTTTTTTAAATCTGGAAGCCATTGAAGTGAAATCTTCTTTAAAAGTCTTGTGAAGAGAAAGTTTCTATTCGTTGTTTGATGTAATGTCAACTGAAAGGTGAAGAGAGGGTGGGACATGGAGTAGCTCCTCCCCTGTATAAAAACAACAAATGTTTTTTTTTTATTTAATATTTTTTTATCACAGCTCAGCCAGTGAGAGTTGTTGAGCTCAAGTGCATCAAATGAGAAGCATATTCAAAGGGACAGAGCATGTCAGATACTAGAGAGCATTTGATTAGTTAAGATTTGATGAAAAACCAAAGTATGAGGTGACCGTGACGTGAAAAAAAGTTGATCGTTGAAAAACTACAAGCTCTGAATGTTTATGTCAATTTTATATTTTCTTAATTCCCATTTTGTCACTGTTTTGAGCCACACTAGCTAATAGATATCATTAAAACTAACAAAATAAAACTAACATTTATTTATATATATATATTTTTTTCATTTTAAATTAAATGTTTTTATTTTAATGAGACCTTTAATGCTCTAATGTAGAGAAGACATTTTGGGCTGTAAAAACATATGACGAGACAAACATTGCACAGACTATATATTAGCCAAATTATATGCTTTATTTGCTTTTGATGGAGTTATTTTATGGCTGCTTATCATTGTCAATCATAAAAGTCCCGTTTTATCAAGGGGCGCTGTTTTGAAGTTTACATGCCTGTAACTTGTGTGTGTGCTGTATTTTCCAGTGCCAGCAGCTGAAGGAGATCATGGAGCCTTTGGATAGTCAGAGCGAACTGAGCCCTGCCTCTGATCCCTCTCCAAGTCCAGAAGTCAGCACGGGTCTGGAAGAGTCAACCGACGTCCTTAGCAATGGGAGTGATCCTGTTTTACAAGAACAGGAGGAGGAGACGGAGCCAGACAGTCTTGAACTAGATGCTTCTCTTTCAGGTAGTGTTGACAAAGAAACTCAAAGACAAGACACGGACATGGAAGTACAGGAAGATGAAGGAGCTGGAGAACATGCACCGGCTGATGTTAACATTAGCTGTGATAGTGGTACAGCCTCCATCGAAGACTCCAGGACTCAAGATAATGCTGGAGAATCCCTTCCTGCTGTTCTTGATGGACAATTGGAATGTTCTGGGATTGAAGAAACAACGGATGCACTTCCACAATCTTTTCCGTCTGTTTTGAATGGGACAGATGAGTTAAAAACAGCCAATGGGCAGACAGAACTTACCAGAACTCATATGACTCCTACATCATCGTCTCATGCCGAGGAACTGCCTGATGTTGTTTCAGTGCTTCAAAACTCTCAAACCAATGCCAACTTGAACCCATATGACACAGAGTGCAGTAGAAAGCTGTTGTCGGAGATCGAGCGCTCGCTGTCACAGGAGTCTCTGCTGGATGAATTGGAGGATGAGCTGTTGAACAGTCAATCTGAGGGCGTTCGGAAGGGAAGTCACCCTAATGGGCTTCAGAAGGACCAGAACTCCATGGTTTTATTCGAGAAGTGTGTACAGTACAAGTACTCGCAGCAGGAGAAAGCAATCAAGGGGTAGGCTGTTGATTAATGTCATTTGGCTCTGAGAGGTTATAGTCCACTAGTGCTAGATTTATAGCAGCAGGAGACGGTAAATCATTAGTTTAATTTGACATTCTTACCAGCATTAAAATTACACTTTGCTATCTTCATTGTCATTGTTTGTGTGGCAATAAGTTCTACCTATTTGTCACCATAGAAGTATCAGACAGTCAAGGGAAATGAAACAGAATTATATTTATTAATATTAATTACAGAATTTTTAAATATAATTTAAAGGACAGGTTTAGAAGCTGTGTTTATATCATGCATTTAGGTGTAATAAACATTATAAAGGTTTATTTAAAGTAGTGCTGGTCAAAGATTAATTGTGATTAATCATATCTAAAATAAAAGTGTGTTTTGACATTATATATGGAATGTGTATTGTGTGTGTATATGTTGTATACACACTTACATAGAAACAAAACTATACATACTATTTTTATTGCATAGATATTTACATTTATATATCATTTGTTATCAAATACATCTATATATGTTTGTCATGGTGGTCTGAGTAACAAAGTTGAGAATCAGGGGGTGGGGGGTATGTGGTGTTAATAACTTTACCATGGACCGATTTTAATGCGGCGATTGGATGTTATACCAAGGTTGATGACGGGTGGGGGTGTTGGTGACTGTACCAAAAAGGTGAGGCACGGAGGGTGAAATTATGGTAGTTTTGGTTGCTGGTTCGAGGCATGAGGCATTTCATGAGGTGAAATGGGTAGGCTAATTTGTCTGTAGTGTATGAGTGTGTATGGATGTTTTCCAGAGGTGTGTTGCGGCTGGAAGGGCATCCGCTACGTAAAACAAATGCTGGATAAGTTGGCAGTTCATTCCGCTGTGGCGACCCCAGATTAATTGAGGAACTAAGCCAAAAAGAAAATGTGAATGAATGAATGAATAATTTAAAGTCAGTAGTTTCTGCTTTCCAACATTCTTCAGAAGGTCTTCTTTTGTGTTTCTCGGAAATTTGGTTAGGTTTGGAACAAGCGGAGAGTGAGTAAATAAAGAGAGATTTTTCATTTTATATAAAACGTATATAGATTATAATAAAAGGTAATAGCTAGTTAGTATAATAATATTGTTATTAAATTAAATAGAAAATAATAATTAAACCTTTATTTCCAGTAGTATTTTTTTCTTCTGTGTTTTCCTACCATTTTTGTAAAATTTTTAATACATGACATTTTAAAATCATGATTATCTTTTATTTTTATTGATAATCAAATTGTGAGTGCTTTTTGTGAACTATTAAATGTGATTGCATTAATTATACTGAACTATAAAAGTAACATTTTATTCAGAACAGGATGAATGATTGTTTGGAGGATTCAAAAGAGCAGTTATGCATTCAGAGTCAATTTTATTTCATTCATTGAAAGAACTGACCCATAAGATTCAAAGAACACTCATAACTCAAGAGTTCTAAATGAAACAGTGCCTGCACTAAATATTTGTTACTGCAGCCTGCAAGTAAAATCCACACAGTAGATTGAATGTGTTTTATTTTATTTTTTTGAAAGCCCATAACTCCTGTAAAGGATGATTTATGTTGTTGTGGTGCCATTGATTATTTTAAGCTGTGGTCACCCTTAGTCTTTCTCCTCTAAACCCCCCTCCTGTTCTGCCTTTATTAATTTTTGCAAGGGCATCTGGCCGACTCTCATATTGGAAGCGGTCCACTGCCTGCTGTTAATATCGTCTGAACAGTGATGCTCATAGACACCTGTTTTCTATGCTAATCTCACATTGCCTTTTTACGTTATGGCATATTGCTGTCTGATACTTTATTGAGAAAAAGAATAGCACTTCTTCTTGGTGTGATTTTTAATAAACATTTTAGCACCAATATGCTTCATTTAACAGTCAAATCCTATATGACACAACAGAAGTTCAACAGCTCAAGTACATTGCTGTTTACTATCATTAGTAGTGAAAGCTGGTAACTGTTTTTCAGGTTGCTTGAAGAGAATAAGAAACATCAGGAGCTGATTCTGGGCATCTGCTCTGAAAAAGACAACATGAGGGATGAGCTGAAGAAGAGGATGGAGACAGAGAAACAGCATCTTTACACCATTAAGAAGGTAATGGCAACCATATGTTGTTTGCTTTGTTTTTTATAGGTTTGAGTTTATGTCTGTCCAAACATTGTAATACGCTGAAGCATTCAAGAAACAGTGGTGCAAAATTTGTGCAGTTAAGTGTAAAATTCACATTTTGATTAAGGCTATGCATACTTGCATTTACTATGTAAATATTTGCAGTCAAGCTTAAAGGTCAGGCCCTGTCACATTTTTTTATAATTAAAAATGTACATTTCTGGTAAAATGGCCCTTAAATTGAAATGTTTTTTCTAGTTGGTCACAATAACAAGTGTTTAGTTTCCAGAATAAAAAAAAATCATATACAGTTTTTAACATTCAAAGTGAATTAAATGATTTTCAAATGTTTTTCAAAAAAAGTTTTAGGACACTTTGAAGAAAGTTGACGATCCACTTCAAATGTTGACTACTGTATATCATATACAGTTGAAGTCAGAGTGATTCACTCCTCTTTGATTTGTTTTTTCTTTTTAAAATATTTCCCAAATTATGTTTAACAGAACAAGGAAATTTTCACAGTATGTCTGATAATATTTTTTCTTCAGGTAAAAGTCTTATTCGTTTTTATTTCAGCTAGAATAAAAGCAGTTTTTAATTTTTAAAAAACCATTTTAAGGTCAAAATTATTAGCCCCTTTAAGCTAATTTTTCCCCCGATTGTCTACAGAACAAACCATCGTTACACGATAACTTGCCTAATTACCCTAAGCTGCCATGTTATCCTAATTAACCCAGTTAAGCTCCTAAATGTCACGTTAAGCTGTATAGAAGTGTCTTGAAAAATATCAAGTAAAATACTAGTTACTGACATCATTTAAATGCCTTTTCAGGACCTGAATGGTCATCCACCACTGCCCCTTGAGAACTGATTAGAGAACACTTGTTTGCTGAAGAGCTTTCATCTGATACTGGAAAAACGGGTTTGTGTGAGAGTGACCCTTGGCTAAGCCAGATCATAGTTTAGTCTGAAAGAGCCCTCTATCATAGAGGCTAAGAGCACAAATCAAACAGAGCGGCCTGGGGAGGACACATGGAGAAAGAATAATTAAGTGTTGCAGTAATGACATGAAACTGTTGTGCTCGTTTTGTTGTCATGGTTTCTCCTGAAGTCAGAACAGGCATCTGAAGCCACATAGACAAACCCTTCTTCTGAATAAAGCCTTGCCTGTCCCTTTACTATTGATTGTGTTGTAGCACCATGATGAAAGCTTATCACTTGTTTTATTTATTTTTATTTTATTTATTTATTTTTTTTTTTACACGTGGTTGCCAGAATGGGAACCATTTATGTTTTGATACCCAAATAGAGCCTTATTTCAATTAATTTAATTCAAGGGTCACTTATTTAAATTTTAGTTTAATAGAATGGACGCTACATTTAGTAACACAATATGTTGCGTTCAGTGTTGGGTAAGTTACTTTAAAAAAGTAATAGATTACAAATTACTTGAAAATTGTAATCTGATTACATTACTAATTACTTCATGTAAAAAGTAATCTAATTATGAGTTACTTTACTTAAAAGTTACTTTTAAAACATATAAAATATATCTATAAGATACAAAATAAACTGCAGGTCTTTCAGTCATTTAATACTCACTGAAAACATTACAATGGGATGATCACACCATCTTGACATATTCAAAAGAGTTCAGCCAAAACTTAAAAGTCTGCCATCATTCACTTTTTCCAATCCAGTTTGTTTTTTTGTTTGTTTTTTTTTACACAAAAGAAGACATTTAGAAGAAAACTGGATACCTGTAGCCATTGACATCCATAGTATGAAAAGCACTACAGTGTTTGCGTGTTCTGTGTTTGCCTGAGGTAATTAGTCTACCGAAATGTATATATTCCAAAGTATAAAGCTGATCAGGCAGTCCTTGTCACGTGACTCACGGTTTTCAAGTGGGTGTGCCTGGGAAATGCGAGCGTGCGCACTATGCGCTCCCATTATATGCGCGCAAGCAAAAGACGCGATATGTAAATGGCCCCATAAGCAGCTACACTTCTTTTCACATTCAGAAGAATACCATTAATCCCAATCCTGCACAAAATTCAAGTTACTGCTGCTGTGTTTTTTGTTTTGGGGAGCTGTTGTTCTCATCGGTGACGAGTATTGTCGTAGAATGCTTTCTGTTCTGGTGCTTAAACAAGTAGTTGTTTGAGTTAAAAGCAGTCGAAAGTTCTATAGAGACTGGACATAGACTGCATTTCACAGCAATATTTGTTTTCACACTCAATGAATTCAAAGCAATGTCTGTATTTCTATTTGAAGAAGCAACCACTCTCAACAGCAACCGTTTCAGCTCGCTTTTTTACAATATGAATACAATTTCATCAGATGGCTTGAAGAGCTGTATTTGTGTGGAAAAGAAAAAAATAAATTGGTTGGGTCGATTTTGTAAGGTGTGAATCCTGTATATTAAAATAATAGAAAAATATAATACAATAATACAAATATAAAAAAGTCAAATAAACAGTTTATGTTTTTTCCGGATAGTCCAACAGAATTCAAAAACAGAAATGTAATAATATAATGTAAGTTAACGATAATTGTATTAATAAATCAGTCAACTTTTTCTTAATTAAAGTTACAAATGTTTTACGTTATTGTGTCCCAATACTTTACACTTTCCTGAAATGCCTCTAAAACACATGCAAATCATAGTTTCACTCTGTTATGGGTATACGTTGTCATGACTCCACAAATCTCATGTATTTCTCAATTTTAGATCGACTATAATCCCAACTTAACATTTCATATCCTCCTATGTGACTTGCGGAAATACACATTGCAATATCAGTGCTGAAAGAAAATATTGTGCAGCCCTAATTTCATGTATTTCATAGTTAGGATTTAATATTTCATTGAAATCAAAGTCAAAACTGTTGTATTTAAAGGAGTTCATAACTAACTGTTCATAACTTCTGTTAACAGAATTTCTTACACAAAAATAATTATTTCTTGCTTTTGATTTAATTCATTACAATAAGGTCAAATGAGTAAATTCTTTTGCAAAAAAAAAAAAATTTTCAGAGTTTGCTCTGAACATTTATAAGCAATACAGTCACAAAGTGCACAAATTATTATAATGTCTGACTGTTAATGCAAACTTCTCATGTTAATATCTTGATAATACTGCATATCATGAAATGCACTTCAGCATTTTAGCACAAAAAGATGCTCTCAAATGCCAAGAATGGAACTTAAAATGTAGATATATTAAGCAATATTGGAGTTTTTGATCATCTGCTGGCTATCAGAGCTTTCTGTTGTCTTCATCATAAATATGTTTATGGTTTCTACAATCGACTGATCGCCTCTCTTGTTTTACCAGTTTGAAAGCCGGGTGGAGGAACTAACGAAAGAACTAAAAGACTCCAGAGACAAACTGGTTCACCAGGATCAGGCTGCTAAAAATGCCATCCAGCAGATGCAGAGGGAGATGGCCTATAGACTCGAACAGGTGAGAGGTCATCGGCATAGAGACAGTCCAAACATAGATCCGCTTGCACAATGGTGCTGGCTTAATTATGTCTAGTTTTCAGCCAGTGCCCTTTCAGCATCTTTAAAATGAATTTACGTCAATCTTCCAGGCTTGGTTAAATGAAAAGGAGGTCATGTTTTGTATTCTGCTTTCATATATATGATTTCAGGTGCTGGTTTCCAATTATCTCTGTTCTTTTTTTTTAACTCATTACAATTAGTAAATGTAGAGTATATACAGTATACTCTACATATATACAGTAGTATTTTCACCAAAAAAAAAAAGCTTTAAAGTTGGTTATTTCAAATTTTTTTTCTGTAGCATGTCAGTTTGAAATATCAGTTTACGTTTCCAAACATTATTTTCTCTTAGAGGCTTCAAAAAACCTACCTTCAAAGCTGTTTCAAAGTTTTAGTCACTTGTGTAAAAAATTAGATGCTTTCGAAAGTTATACATAGATACATTTTGTTTATCAATTACAGTTGAAGTCAGAATTATTAGCCCCCCTTTGAATTTTTCTTTTTAAATATTTTCCAAATTATGTTTTACAGAGCAAATAAATTTTCACAGTATGTCTAATCATACTTGTTCTTCTGAAAAAAGTCTTGTTTGTTTTATTTTTGCTAGAATAAAAACTGTTTTATTTTTTTAAAGCCATTTTAAGGTCTAAATGATTAGCCCCTTTAAGCAGTTTTTAAGCGATAGTCTACAAAACAAACCATCACTAAACAATAACTTGCCTAATTACCCTAACCTGCCTACCTAGTTCCCCTAATTAACCCAGTTAAGCATTTAAATGTCACTTTAAGCTGTATAGAAGTGTCTTGTAAAATATTATTTACTGTCATCATGGCAAAGAGAAAAGAAACCAGTTATTGGAAATGAGTTCTAATAACTTTAACTACTATATTTAGAAATGTGTTAAAATCTTTCCGTTAAACGTAAATTGGGGGAAAAATAAACGGGGCTAATAATTCAGGGAGGCTGATAATTCTGACTTCAACTGTAACTTATCTATTTTAACTAAATAAAATCAACATTTGGTATGACAACACTTTGCATTTAAACACTTGGTACACTTTCCCATAGTTTAGTTATTCAGGTAGCTTTGCAGGTCTTTTTTTTTTTAAGCATCTTAAAGATGTTGTCAGTTTTTCTGGATTTAGATTGTCTCAGTTTGTTCTGTTTCTTCATGTCATACCAGACACACTGGACGATGATCTGATCAGATCTCTGTGTGGAGCACTGGCTGTTGTCGGACTCCTTGTGTAGACAATAATCTCACTGTATTATTACAATTAATGACAAAAATTATGCTTGGAATTGTAAATTAATATTTCAAGCTAACATGCTCAAGAAAAATATCAAAATAACCAAATTTAAACCATTAAATCCATCAAATTTTTTTTTTTTTTGGTGGAAATACTAGTGGCCTATGACTTTTGCACTGTACTGTATGTTCATTTAATGAGGATTGACGTCATACAAACTTGCAGGAATATAGTGAGAGAGTTGTGTTTGCTTTGGAAAGACTTGCTCAAACAGCCCCTTCATGCTCCTGTAAACTTCTCAGTCAAGTGTGAGGGCCGCTTTTTCACTATTTCACTGCACATCAGGGGCCACAACTGCTAACAGATTGTGCCAGCTTAGTACCCACATTGAGAGAGGAAAAAAAGACTGCCATTAGGATTTACCAAAGAAATTTTAACCTTTACAAATATGTTATTGTTGCTGTTCAATTTATTCCATGTGCATTTAAGGAGTTTCCCTTTCAGAAGATACGTTTATTGGAGGAGAGTATTAAAATGAATAGTGCAGAATAGGTTTGCAGTTGGTAGTTTTATTATTGGTATGTACACCATTGTTTAACAACTAAAAAAGCCTGCAATTGTGCTTGTTAGAGGACTACACCAATCAGATTATCAACTCTGCTTATTTAAACTGGTTTTGGTAGATTGTGTTGGTAATTATGAAAATGAGCTGCTTCCTCTGTGTAATGTACTGTTTTATGAGCTTTCGGTATCATGCTAATTTTTCATGTTACTTGGGGGGGAAAAAATTGAGCAAATCTGTTACCTTAATAATAGCGATAAGTTGATTTACTTTTTAAAAAGTGCGCCAACTAGTAACTTGGACCTGTTAGGTTGACTTTTTTTATAATTATGCACATAGTTCATTTACTTAATAAAGGCAATATCTTTACTACATTTCTTTAAGTAAAATCACATTTTACAGTGTATCTAAGCTGGTTAATATATTGGCATGGGTTCAAATTCTACATGATTCATAAAATAACATTCTGTCCAAAATCACATACTGCCTAGCATTTTGATAATGCTGTATATCATGAAATAAACTTAATATCAGCAAATATAATATAAGCTAATTAATATAAGCAAATATCACAAAAATTTAAGTCTGTCATATCATGCCCACAACAGAACTAGACACATTATGTAAAGTCAGCAATATTGCATTTGCTGTTTTTTTTATTATCTGCTGACTATCAGAGCTGCCGCTGTTGTCGTCATTATGAACATGAATTTCAGTTCCCCTAAATAAAAAAAAAAAAATTCTGTTATTTGGAATTGAAGAAGAGTGAAAGTATAAAACAAACATGAATTAGAATTTATTCGATATAAATGACATTTATTGTGAACATCATATAGCTGTTCAAACATTCTTTGATAACATTATACAAGTCTCCCTGAAATAGGCCTGTATGGATGACATTCACACCAATTTGTCATTGTCATGTGACTTCTAGCATCAGATACTTTGCTTTACTACCATTTACAAATCCTCTCCTATTGTTTAATGGGATTTTAAAGTGTACAGTGGACTTCAGAATCTCTCCAAAAGTGTCATCCAACTATATTGAGCCTACTGTTTCATGAATATTATGAATTTAGATATGATACTCTTCTACCTCTACTTTTCACCTATTAGATGTATGGAATCAGGCATATTTGGACATTAAGATTAAGATGCACTGCTAGTGTTTTTCAGCCAACAATCACCTTGTATTTTAGTAAAAGGTTTATGTGACTGTTTTCAATTTCGTAAAGGTTTTACAGCATTGATGTTATAATATATATCAGTTTAATAGACTTATGCATTTATTTAGCTATTCAAGCATAAAACGAGATGAAAGACCGTTTAAATGCAAGCATCATCAATAGCAGCAGGTTAGCGCAGAGACCTCATTGAAAATTCTGGGGTAAAATAAATTTCCATACTTTAAAGACATGGTGTAGAAAAATGGAATTTAATGCAACCAATTTAATGCAGTGCTTCTTGTCCGGTCTGATACCCACTTTATATCATACAGTATATCAATCAGACGGTGAAGATCATTGATTTTTAAAGAAATCACTTAAACGTCGCTATTTTGTAATAGCACGACAGTTCACCTGAAGTGCTTGGGCTGCCTGGCTTACTGAAAATGAAAAGTTTGTGTGCATATACCACATTGTTTACAAATGTATTTTCATTCCAGGCCAATAAAAAATGTGAGGAGGCTCGTCAGGAGAAGGAAACGATGGTCATGAAGTACGTTCGAGGTGAAAAGGAAGCGCTAGATCTGCGGAGGGAGAAGGAACAGCTGGAGAAAAAGCTACGGGAAGCCACAGCAGAAGTAGACAAACAGGCCCGGCGGGGAAACACGCTGGCCCAGGAGAAAGGACGCCTGCAGCAGCTCTATGACGCCAAGGTCAGACATTCGCAAACAGTTTACCTTAATGCTTTGTGAAATGCATTGATTGTGTGTGTGCGTTCTCAGAACTGTTTGTCTTTGATTTACTTTTCTGTAGGAGAATGAGGTGACAAGACTTATGCGCGAGCTGGAGAAAGTCAAGGAGGAAATTAATTCTCACGTCATCAAAGTAAAGTGGGCTCAGAACAAACTAAAGAGTGAAACGGACTCTCACAAGGTAAACCCGAGTGAATGCTAGTTCACAGCAAAGGCGATAGATAGTTTCTATGAGAATTGGAAAGTCCAATTTGCAGATACTGATATAGAGGAAGTCTATTAATGGTTTCAGAATTATTTCTCCAGATGATGAATGATGAAAAACACTAGCAGCTAGCCAGAATCACTCCAAGCATACGAGGCCTTGAACATATAAAGCAAAGGCAAACATTTGCTTATAATAGAAAGAATGTTATCAACTGTTAGTATGGCCACTGGTACAGTTAACATTATATTTATAGCATATATATATATATATATATATATATATATATATATATATATATATATATATATATATATATATATATATATATATATATATATATATATATATATATATATATATCTTAAAAAAAAAAAAAAAAATATATATATATATATATATATATATATATATATATATATATATATATATATATACATATATATATTTTTTTTTTGAAAGGACATTTATCAATAGACTCTTTCACAATAATGTACTTTATTGCAAGTCATTCTAATTGAAGGGATAGATTTTTATTATTTTGGTATTTGTGTATTTTGTGTAGTAGTTTTTTTTAGTACATTTTTAATTTAAGTTTTAGCCATTTTGCCTTGTTTTTGTCTATCTATATAGTGTTAATTTGTTTATATTGAGTATTATTGAGAACTTTATTTAAAGTTTTTTTAAGGCTTAGGCTTTTCATCTAGTATTTATTTTATTTTTTTCAGCTTTTTTTCCCAGTTACTGAAAGTGGCATTTGCAATATTGTTTGAATAAATGGATTATGTAATAAATTCACTTAAGATGAGCAAAATGTTTAATTATTATCATCAAAAAGTATTAATTCATCTTTCTTAATGTTTGGCTATAAAAATGCAATTTTCATTGCTAGTTCAAGTAAGCACAGGTCTATTAAATTTAAGCACAGGACGTTTGACTGAAAAAAATATCAGTGAAAATTAACTCTAAAAATAGATGGATAGATAGACAGACAGACAGACAGACAGACAGACAGACAGACAGACAGACAGACAGACAGATAGACAGATAGATAGATAGATAGATAGATAGATAGATAGATAGATAGATAGATAGATAGATAGATAGATAGATAGATAGAACCTCAATGTTAATCAACAATTATTAGTTAACAATATCAACACAGTATTGTTGATGTCATTTAACTGACATGTCCATTTATAACAGGAAACAAAAGACAGATTAAAAGAAACGACAGCCAAGCTGACTCAAGCAAAAGAAGAGACGGAGCAGATTCGCAAAAACTGCCAGGACATGATCCGCACTTATCAGGTATCATTTACAGCCCACTAGAGGGCATCATATACAAACGTTTTCCCTGCCTCAATATGAAATGCTAAACCTATTATAAATCATCTATCATGAGCTGAAGATATGCTTTTCAGTTCATTAAAAAGGTTGCTACAGTGTTCTGCTGTAAACAATTATAGTGGTTTATCTTAATCTCAGGGGATATAAACTAATTTGCAGCTTCTATTTGCTTGTTAGAAACGTCTGTTTGTTTCCTGCAGGAATCTGAGGAGATTAAGTCAAATGAATTGGATGCAAAGCTGCGAGAGACCAAGGGAGAGCTGGAGAAACAAAAACAAGAGCAAACAGACCAGCTAGAGGTGCGCGTTCACTTCTTTTATGCTCAAATTCCTTTTAAAAAGTAAACATTTATTGAAGACAATTATGTAAAAAGCCCTGATGACGTACATTTCCTCATTCATATTCCAGTAATGGGTTTCTCTAGGGCAGGGGTTCCCAAACTTTTCAGCCCGCGACCCCCAAAATAACAATGCCACTGACTCGCGACCCCCAATATCATCTGAGGTGGTTATAAATACAGAAACCTTGCAAGCAATGACACACCAATTAAATTTGTGTCAGTGCTTTAAATGTGCCAGAAAGTATAACCTGATGTTATAAAATCAAAATGCATCTGACGCTATTGCTGCCTTTATAATAATGTAATTACCCCAGGGGTCACAATCCAATAGAACTAGTAACTATAAGCTACTATAGTAACTATATAGTATATGGTAACTATAAACGACTATTTTTATTTTCAGTATAGTTATGGATAAAATATGTTAATTCTTATGGTTTAATAAAAATAAACAGATTTTTGGAAATCACCAGGCGACCCCCCTTCATTGCCCCGCGACCCCTCGGGGGGTCCCGACCCCCACTTTGAGAACCACTGCTCTAGGGAACAGAAGTCCCATAAACTAAGTTTTACAGCTTTTGGGGGGGCAGATGTTTGTCCGCGTTACACCTCATATCTCTTCGTTTAGCCGTTCTGCCACTGCGCATCTGAGATATGCAGTTCGTCCCGTATGGCTCTTTGCCACCTGCTTTTAAATCTATTTATGAATAAATGAGCCTCCATTCACCGAGCGTCATTAGTACCTGAGGCCCACAATGAGAGTGTGTACACCCTTATCAGCGAGTCGCTCCTGTGCAAGAAATGGTGTTATTAGCATTTGCATTCTCATTAGCATTATTAACGTAGTGTTGCCTAGCAGGCGTCCTCTGCTGATTGCGATTACAATAACGAATAATGGCGCTGTGATGTGCCAAATAGGGGTTGTCATGGTCATTTCGTTTGATTGGCAGATGCACAAAGCAAAGATTAAGGAGTTGGAGGATCTGAAGAGGACTTTTAAAGAAGGCATGGATGAACTGACCACCCTGCGGACCAAGGTGGAAACTCATTTCTGATGATTATGCTATGAAATGGTTCTGTGTAAGATAACATTAGTCTGATGCTCTGGCACCTTCTCTGGCCCTCAGGTTAAGTGTCTGGAGGACGAACGGCCACGCTGGGAAGACGAGCTCTGCAAATACAGAGAGATCATTAACAGGCAGAAGGCTGAGATTCAAAACCAGAGGGAGAAACTCACTGCCATCACTAGACTAGAAGAGCAACACCAGAGGTCTGAACTCCCCACCATCTTATCTAATGTTTATTATACATTATTTTATACATTTCGTGTATGCCGTAATCAGATTTTTCCACTCAGATATGATGTTTGGGATTAATTATTTTCTATTTTTAGTGCTAATAACTACAATTTCTTTAGTTGTTTTCCCCCCTCGTTGGATAGCTATGATAGGGGAAGGTGTAAATGCCATTCGAAATGCATTTGATATGGATATTAATCTGATCGCTCAGACCATTTCATGAGGTGGTCTGGTCTAAATGCCTCTGGTTGTTGAAAACACATACAGGAATGTAAATTTTACCTTCCCCAAATGTAAAAAAATAATAATGTGAAAAGCTGTATGACAGATATAACTGAATTAATGCAAAATGCAATGTTAATTTAACATCTTAATATTAATTTAACATTTTATTATTAACTTAATGGTTAATGACCAGTTAAAAATTAAATGCTATTTTAAAAAAATAAAATGAAACATTGTGCATGTGTGATGCCTCTGTAAATGGAGAGGGAAAATAATAGCTAGAGGGTGTCTTTCAATTACAAAGGCATAGTGTTTCAGTTTGTTTTTGGGAGAGTAGGTTATTCAGAAATTGATATAAACCCTTTACCATTTTGAATGATTTCTTGTACACATCTCTACAACAAAAATAGATATTTCATTTAGCCTATAATGACAGTTATTGTGGGGCCTGCATTGTGTGATGATGATGATTTACTGGAACACGAGTGAAGCATGTCACCTGTGTAGCCTGTATATGAAATAATTTGTATGTCAAGTAACATTCATTTATTTATTCAATTTCCTTTGGTTTAGTCTCTTTATTCATCAGAGGTCGCCACAGTGGAATGAACCGACAACTTATCCAACATATATTTTTACAAAGCGGATGCCCATCCAGCTGCAATCCAGTACTGGGAAACATCCATACACTCTCATTTACACCCTTACACTACGGCCAATTTAGTTCATTCAATTCACCTACTGCATGTCTTTGGACTGAGGGGGAAACCAGAGCACCCAGAAGAAACTTACGTGAATGTGAAAAACATGCAAACAAACAGAAATGCCAAATGAACCAGCAGGGACTCAACCTGCGACCTTCTTGCTGTGAGGCGACAGTGCTAGCCACTGTGTCTCCCTTAATTTAACATCTTAATATTAATTTAACATTTTTTATGGATTTTTCACATGAGAATCCATACAAAATCCTTCAGATGTCATTTACAATAGAACAAAAAGTGAATTCACTTTCTGACCTCATACATCTGCCCACCCCCCAAAATTGCAGTGTTTCTTCATTCACAGCTTTTTTTTTGGGAGATTGCACAAATTCATTCAAACCCTTTTCCATTTGAATGATTTCTTGTGCTCATCGCTACAACAAAAATGATCATTTAGCCTATGATGACAGTTATTGCGAAGCCTGCGTTGTCTAATGATGCTTTACTGCAACACGAGTGAAGCACAAAGCCTCCTGTGAAGGGCATCCGCTGCATAAAACATTTGCCGGATAAGTTGGCGGGTCATTCCACTGTGACGACCCCAGATCAGTAAAGGGACTAAGCCGAAAAGAAATGTTATTTATTCATTCATTCTTTAATAATCTAATACAAATTCAATTTACAAATGATACTGTGTTTTGACTGTTATCAATATTACTGCATAATGTTTCAAAAATTAAAAATAAGCCCTTTTTTAGCATTTGTAAATCTAGGTTAATTTTAAATCATGCAAGATGTTTCTGTGTTACTAAATACACATTACTGAATATAGTTAATTCGTAATATATGTTTGGTTAGATAAAGAAACATCATTAATATAAAAGTAATGATATCAAAAATAATGAAAAAAAGAGAACGCTAATAAAAGAAAAGCTAATTCAGCATGAAATACCACTAGAAGTTTCTCTCTTTCCTCAGCCTCCTTTTTGTTCATGTTGCTATAAATTTACAGTCTACTCTATTGTTATCCAGTCAACATGACAGTCTTCATTCTCACTTGTATGTCTTGAATGGCGTCTGCATCTTAGACCCATAGACTGGTAATCTTGCCATGTTTCTGTTGAACATGGAGCGTCAGTACTGCAGCCTGACCTTGACTGATCTCCCAGCGGTTGGTGTCCCCTGCTGATGCAGAAACTGCAGGTGGATGTAATGCACTGTAGCAGGATCACAGGGTCCCCTGCAGCGCTGACAGAATAATTCATCCCTCACCGGGGCTGCTCTGATTCGCTTCTTCTGGGCCTGTCAGTCAACTGCATTAGCTCAGTCTTGTTTTTAGAGTGTTTTTAAAACTCTTGAATTATTTGTATTCCCAAGATTGAATTTGCAGTGTTTCTGCTACGCATTCAGCTGCCACATCAAATCCATAGACTGTAAAAGATAATGACGTAGTATCCGTGACGTCACCCATAGGTTTCTGAAGAGCACAAAGGAATCTAAAGTACGCGTGGCCAACCGTTGACATTTTTTTCGTGCATCATCGCACCGACCGGGGATTACCAAACAAGGCAAAAGAGGCGGAGTGTCAGTGGAGCTACAGAAGCTTGCTAGCATTTTGCTAGGGCAGGCTTTTCTTTGGAAGAAATGCTTAACTTTTTATGACATGCGACTCATTTGTGTTCTGACCACTTGTGCTTGGTTGTGTACTCTATCAATAAAGTGTTTAGTCTTTTAAAAACACTTTTGTAATACATTGAGCCACTAAGCATTGTTCTTTTGATGTTTTTATAGGAGTAAAACATAAAATTACTTCCAAATAATTTTTATTATTTTTTAATAATAAAATTATTATTATTATTTTTTTTATTAAAAAAAAATTAACACATATTATTAACACATATAGTCATATTATTAACACAAATGCTAGCCTATTTATGAAATCCAGGCATAACACTGTATGATAATGTTTCAGATGTCTGTTCTAGAACCTGCAGCTAATCAATCTGTCAGATTTTAGGGTGCATTCAAGTTCCAAAGAAATTATAATTGATAAATTATCCTAAATAAAACAAACACATTTTTAGATGTGGTATATAAGAATTTCACTCACCTGGAAAATGGAGATGACATGCCATATTATTTAATTATTGTAGAAAATAATTCCAAAAGGCATTTGACTGTGTAAAGCCACATAAAACAAAAGAAAAATACGATGTATATGGCGAGTTCAGAGGCTCATCAGCCAGAATCAGCTGAGGTCACAAGACAGCGGGCAGTGAGACTTGAGCCTGATTTATACTTCTGCGTCATGTGATCGGCGTGACCCACGACGCATGCAATGTGCGTAGCCGTGCATTTATACTTCTGCGTGCTGTGTGTTCCTCTGCAACAACACTTTCGAAATGCTAGCTGGCAGTGGGTGTTTATCTTTCTCGGTGTCAAATTTCTTTGTTGATGTTTCTTTGTTAAGTGGCTCAAACTCGCTCATTTTGAGGCGGGAATCGGCAGGTAAACACAAAACAGCACCTAGAGCTCCTTCACGGGACTCAACACTTGTAAACAATTGCTTCATTGGGCTCGCGGCTCTCGATCCCACCCACCCTCTTCAGCGCTACCAAGCCAACCAATCACAGAGCTTGTGCTACACATCGTTGCGACATGTAAATAGTAGGTATTTTGAGCTTTACTATGGTCAATCTAGGAAGAGTCATTCTGAAAAATATAAAAGGTTATACATTTATGAAGGAATGAGAAAAAAAATATTAGTGCTCAATATATGTTTTTCATATACAAACACAGGAAAACATTAATGCAATAACCTAGAAAAAATATGCCTTAAAAGCCAAGTGTCCCATGAGTTTATATTTCAAATTTGATGAAGATGCAAAATGAAATGTCTGTAAAATGTTTTCTGAGACTGTATCGTCAGAGGCAATTTCTCAAAAATGACCATTCCAAACTAAAACAGTAACAGTTGCTGGATAATTTGGTGGACATTTACAGTTCATGTATCTTTGGAAAGAAGACACTTTGGACATTATTATCCATCATCTAGATTTTATAATGCTTAAAATAAAAATAAAAAAGTTATAGAATAACAATAAATGCACCGCACTAAACATTTTATTATTTTATAAATATATGAAATTAGTCCTGGAGCAATACAGAAAAGTATTAGGTCAAAAGCAACGTTTATGAGTATATGTTTTGAATTTTATGGCAATATCATGCAAATCAAATTTCTAGAATTATTGTTCTGAGACCATCATGTCTTGTGATTTTTCTCCCCACACATACAGTAAACTGAAGGTTTCTAACAACTATTTCAGTCTTTTCACATACCGCTTCTTTTTTAATTGTAAAATAATAGACAGAAACGTATAGTATGAGGAATTTATGTAAGGACAAATAGTACCTTGTGCTTTATTTACCAACTACAGTGAATCTAATTGGATTTGGATTTTAAACATTAAATAAAAGTTAAAAAGATATTATTTTTTATTTTGTATATTAAGGTTTTAGTTATGATACTCCCAAAATATTTCCGCTGAAATCCGCAGACTTTTACCAAAATTCTCAGCAGAAATTGCAAAAAACGTCTGCAGATACCATCTGGCCCTAGATATAAGTCCAGTGCATATTATGCAGCAAAAAAAGTCTTCAGTTTCATTTACTCAAAAGGGTGAGTAAATGATGGCAGAATTTCATTTTTGGCTGAACTATCCTTTTAAGAGTGTGTATTGTTTACCTTTTAGTAAAAAGTTTGTCTTATTGGGCTTGAATGAAGTCTTATGTTTTCTATGAGAGTTATACTAATCTAAAATGCACTATTTCTCAAACTTTAATCTCATCTATGGCATTTTGCTCATTTTTTTAAGTGAACTTTTGAATGTTTGGTGACTAGATTAACTGATTAACTGACTTGTCTTGAAACTCTTGAAGTATACACTAGTGTATAACTGAGGAACACCTGCCCTCTTTGTGGCGCAATTTTGGTTCATAATAGAGCCAGTCTATTATTATTTAATCCAGCAAAATGAAAGATTATATTTTCAGCCTGTGTGTTGGGAGGTGCAACCGGGTGAAAGGGACATGATAAGTAAAAAAAAATAACCTAGAAGAAACACTGCCTTGCCTTTAGTGTGTTATTTTAGGATCTTCAGTCAAACAGTTTCATGGTGTGGTTTGGTCCAGTGGGAATGCTGGCACACTAACCAAACCACACGTGTTGGTCCTCGTGTCTGATGTGTACCTGTCCTTTTCAGGGATGAGCAGGAGATTGCATCCTTGCAGGAGGAGGTGGAGAATCTGAACTCTCAGATCACTGACCTGCAGCGGGACATTGAAGGCAGCAGGACGAGAGAGGCAGAGCTTCTGGGCTTTACTGAGAAACTGAGCAGTAAAAATGCTCAGCTCCAGTCTGAGAGCAACAGCTTACAGGCTCAGCTGGACAGACTGAACAGCAGCTCCAGAGAGCTACACAACAAACTAGAGGACACTGAGAGATGCCTCTCTGACATGGTAAGATGACTACATGTGTTAAACAGCACTAGCAATGATTTGTTGGTTGCTTAAAGCATCTTTACACAGCAAAGGCAGCACAAAAACCAAACCTGAAGCTGCATAAATGTTCAGAAATTTACACAAACTGTTTCATCTGTTTAATGGCATCTTTACACTGAATTCTGAACAGACACATAACCTGTTTTAATTTTTTTTTTCTTTCTGTTGAACATAAAAGAAGATATTTAGAAAAATGCTGAAAACATGAAACTAATGACTTTCATAGTATTTGTTTTTCCTACTATGGAAGTCAATGGTTACAGGTTTTGACTTTCTTCACAATTTTTTTCTTTTTCATGTGCAACAGAAGCAAAAAAATATAATTAAGATTTGAAACCACTTGATTAATAGAGAGTAAATATTCATAACATTTTACTAAAATTTTACTAAATTCAGTAAAACACTGAATTGTTTATTGTCACCTTAAAATCGGCTGTGTAAAGATGACTTGGATGGCCGTACCATGCCAAATAACAAGCTACTTGCTATTAAAAGTACTTTAACCCTCAAAGTAGTTGGAAGATGAAAGCTGTTTACAGGTGCAGATAATCTATATTGCAGTAATATAAAGCTTTTAATAAAATAAATAAAATAAGAACTGTATTTATTTCGTTTGCAAACAATGAATAACTTTGTTAGGAGAACAATTTTAAATCAATTAAAACTTAATGTAGTTATTATAATTTCTAGATAATGTTTTTTTTTACCATAGGAAAAGTGCTGGGATTTATATTTCAAAATGACTTGCAGATAACATGAGGCATCAACAATTGCAAACAAATTTGGATTTGTGTCAAATGAGAGAGATCATAGTAAATGTCACTAAAATTTCTTTGTTTTATACTTTTATTTTTATGCCTTTCTCTCTGAATACTCTTAAAGAGATAGTTAAACTAAAATTTTAATTCTACCTTTATGATTTTTTTTTTTTTTTTTTTTACAAACAAAGATATTTAGAAAAATGCCAAAAGCCTGTAACCATTGACTCCCATTGTATTTGTTTTTTTCTACTTTGGAAGTCAGTGATTACAGGTTTTCAACTTTTATTTGGAACAATTTGAGGGAGAGTAAATAATGAGTAAAATTTTGGGTGAACTATCTCTTTAAATGTGAAAGATTTGTTATAGACTGAGGGGAAACTAAAATAAATGTTTATTATATTTATGAGGTTTGTAAATTAAAATGTTATAAACGTTATTTTTATTAGGGTTAGCTTAGCCCAGCGGTGCCCAAACTTGGTTCTGGAGGGCCGGTGTCCTGCATATTTAGTCCCAACCCCAACTAAACACACCTGAACCAGCTAATCAAGCTCTTTCTAACTATACTAGAAACATCCAGGCAATTGTGTTGAAGCAAGTTTGAGCTATACTATGCAGGACAGTGGTCCTCCAAGACTGAGTTTGGGCACCGCTGCTCTAGCCTATTCTAAATTAAATAGATGAAAGTGTAAATTGTGATTTTATACAGAAAGTCTTGTCCATGTGACTTTTTTGTCTATAAAATGCAGATTTGAATGGATGTGACATACTCTATATTGTCCAGAAAATATAGTGATGTGAAAACAACTTTTTGTAATGGAAGCAAAAACATTTGTAAACCACAATTTTGAATTATTTGTTAGCGTCACAAAATGTGCTGTAAAATGCTGCACCAGAACAGCAGAATGAACCGCTTCAATAAAATAAATCAGATTTCTAAAAAGTGTACTGAAGCAGAAACTCATTACGTTAGCCGTGCTGCTTTTTGTTGGAATAGTGTGATTGTCTGTTAATAGTAAACTAGAACTAATGTCATAATAGCTGCAATATTGTCAGATTACCTTGATACTAGACATCATGGTATCCAAGTGTATTGTTAACCAGTTTAAATACAATAAGTCCTTAGAATAACATGCATACTAAGCTATCGTTGGCATATTATAGATGTCATTTGTAAGGATTCTATGATTTGTGTGTGTTTCCAGATGGACAGATTGAAGACAGAGGAACAACAGAGGCAGGAGGAAGTTCTGGCGTTGCAAACAGAGAGAACATCGCTTCAAACAGAAACATCACAACTAAAGACTCGAGTGGAGGAATTACGAGACGAACTGGTCACACAGAAGAGAAAACAGGCAGTCAACATCAAAGACCTCACCAAGCAACTCCTGCAGGGTTAGTGCTTTCCCAAGCCGCTCAAATATTTCATGACCTCCAGAACTGGGCTTTTTTAGACTAGAGTCACAAGGGAGTGCTTGGGAGTCCATGGACATGCAAAATATGCATGAAAAATAAAAGTATGATATGATAAAATAATATGATTTAAAAAAACTACAACAAATAAACAAGAAAATAAAAAATTACGATAAATAAACAGTTAAGATAACTGAATAAACATATAAGCATAAAAGAAAGGATTATCTAAAATTATAGTTATTAAAAACAAAATAATAAAAAAGATACATTTAAATAAATGTATCAGGAAGAAAAAAAATATCCAAACATTTGTAGAATAAACATACGTTAAAATGCATATAAAAAAAACAAAAAAAACAAATACAAATTTATACATACAGTATAATGTCTAGAAAATATAATGGGCTTTCTTGTTAGAATTGCATTGCTTTGTTTTATTTATTTACTTATTTTAATTGCATTGATTTATTTTGTTTTATCAGTGTTTCATTTTATTTATTGGTTTATTTTATTGTTGAATTTTAATTTAATTATAAAATTAATTTAGTTAATTATTGATTTACTTTTAATTTTAGTTATAATTTTTTATTGTATTTATTAAGTTTTATTAGTATTATGTTTTATTTTTTTATTGTTGATTTTGTATTTATTTATTATTAATAAATAATTTTATTAATAATATTATTATATATAAATAATTATATTATTTAATTTAGTTAATTATTGATTTACTTTAAGTTGTAATGTTTCTTTTATTGGTTTATTTTAATGTTGATTTTTTATTTATTTATAATATAATTAGTTAATTATTGATTTTAAATTTTATTCATTTTTATTGATTTATTTTGTTTTATTGGTGTGTTCTTTTATTTCTTAGTTTATTTTATTGATTTTTATTTCTTAATTTTTGTTAAGCGTTTTGATTTATTTAGTTTTATTGTTGTTTTCTTTTATTATTTGGTCTATTGTATTGTTGATTTTTTTATAATATTATTTATCTAATTATTGATTTACTTTTAATTATGTATTTTTAATTGTATTGATCTTGTTTTGTTAGTTTTTTCTTCTATTTATTGGTTTATTTTATTGTTGATTTTGTATTTATTTCATTTACAATATTAATTTATCTAATTATTGATTTACTTTTAGTGGCCAGAAATAGCAAGAAATGTAAAAAAAAACTAAATTAAAAATATGTTAAATTATTTAAATGTCAGGAAAATATTAATTCTTGGTCTGTTGTGTAATTTTGTGCATGTTTTTTGAGGATGAGAACATGTCACACAACAGGTCCACGTTGGCACTTACATTATTTGGCTCGCTTCTACCAAGTCACTCTTGCCAAAATACCATAGTGTGTACGCATGGCCTTTGACGTCAGTATAGGACACACTCTCACCCAATTTAAAAGCATATTTATATATCTATCCTAAATGTACACAAATGTAAGCTAAATTTCATTCAGCACTGGGTTTTTTCTATGCCGTCTGCTTTATGAGAACAACCTCACAACCTATTTTTAGGTTTCTATGTGACTGGCCAGTTAAAAACCACTAAATCTAAGATTTTTTTTTTCGTTCTTTTTTTAAAATAATTGCTAAGTAAAAAAAAAAAAATAATAATAAAAAAGCTAATTTCATTCTTCTTTATTATCGTTTTTTCTTTTCTGTGTGTGGACGTTTTAACTAGAATTCGATTTGTTATTTTAATAGGCTCTCAATGGGTTACTTCTCCACGCTCCCAGGAGCCCACAGGCACTGTTAGTAATTATCAAGCCATATTGACGCTCTCGGTGGGGCAGACTGACGTTCATTGCAGACAGATTGAGTTTATGTATCTGTGCCTGCATGTAGCCGCGGGAAAGGCTAGGTTAGGGCACAAGACTGTTTCGGAGCGTCTCTTCTGTTAGAGGAGAGACGAGGAAGGGAGGGCAAGGGAGAAGAACGTGCGCCATGGGACTCTCTTTAGTGTCGGAGGAGGCGTACAGTACGTGAAGGTATTTTTAAATGAACCTATTTTTTACTCCATCCCTTTTGGGTCTCTGTGATCTTCATATATTTCTCAAGGTCCGTATGTTAAGGTGAACACTGTAGGCAAAAACAAGGCTTTTTCATGGCCGTCAATGAGATTTAATGCTTTTGGGCTTTTCATACAATCTTTTTTAAAGCCTAATCTAAAGTGAACATTTATAGATCTTAAAAGGGATAGTAAAAATGAAAATGATCTCATCATTTACTCACCCATTTTCTTGTTTCAAAACTTTGAGTTCTGTTAAATACAAAAGAAAAATTTTTGAAGATTTTCTTCAGAATATATTATATCATATAGATTTAGAACCACTTCAGGGTGAGTAAATTGTGGGTAAAAAAGCATTTTTGGCTGAACTCTTCTTTTATTTTGCATTGTCGATTTTTGTGCCTATAGATTTTAATTTAGTGCCTTAAATATTTACTTCAACAGCACTTATACAAAACATATACAAAACATTAATATTTGGTTTTATTCATATCTAAATTCTGAAGATTTTTACTGAGGGATGTGTTTATACATAATATGGCTGAATATATACAGTAGGCAACATTCATTCATTTTCTTGTCGGCTTAGTCACTTTATTAATCTGGGGTCGCCACAGCGGAATGGACCGCCAACTTATCCAGCAAGTTTTTACGCAGCGGATGCCCTTCCAGCCACAACCCATCTCTCGGAAACATCCACACACACATTCACACACACACTCATACACTACGGACAATTTAGCTTACCCAATTCACCTGTACCGCATGTCTTTGGACTGTGGGGGAAACCGGAGCACCCAGAGGAAACCCACGCGAAGGCAGGGAGAACATGCAATCTCCACACAGAAACGCCAACATTCAAACTTTTTTTTTTAAGTTCTAGGACAAAAATGCGTGTCAATCAGTAATCTTAGGACAGCTTTGATTAAAGGTGATAGTCCACTTCAGATGTTGCCTGCTGTATATGCATGCATTCATTTATTCATTCATTCATTCATTCATTCATTTATTCTTTCATTTTTTTCACTTCTCCGGGGACGAGTTGCTGGGGCAGCAGTCTCAGGAGAGAACCCCAGACATAGTTACGATGAGACATAGCTACTCCAGCATGTCCTGGGTCTTCTACAAAGTCTCCTCCTGGTGTGACATGCCTGGAACACCTGTCTTGGTAGGCATCCACGAGACATCTGAAACAGATGCCCGAGCCACCTCAGCTGACTTTTCAATGTGGAGGAGCAGCAGCTCTACTCTGAGCACCTCCAGGGTGACAGAGGTTCTTATAAGCTATTTATATATAGGTGCACCCTGTCCTTTCGGTCATGGCATAAAGCTTATGACCGTAGCTGAGAGTAGGAACGTACTGTAGATTGACTGGTAAATTGACTGCATTTCTCCTGCTGCTGCACTGATCCGCCTGTCAATCTCATGTTTCATCCTTCCATGAACAAAACCCCAAGATACTTGAACTCCCCCACCTTGGGTAAAAACTTTCCTCCAACCTGGAGATGGCAAACCACCTTCTACCGGTGGAGCACCATGGCTTCTGACTTGGAGGTGCTTATTCTCATCCCAGCCGCGTCACACTCGGCAGCAAATCACCCCAGTGCATGCTGAAGTATTCATAGCGCTTGACTTTTTCTACTTTTTTTATGTCACAACCTTATTCCAAAATGGATTAAATTCATTTATTTCTCAGAGTTCTACACACAATACTCTATAACAGGGGTGTCAAACTCAATTCCTGGAGGGTCGAAGCACTGCACAGTTTAGTTCCAACCCTGCTCCAACACACTTACCTGTAGGTTTTAAACAAGCCTGAAGGACTCAATTAGTTCGATTAGGTGTGTTTAATTAGGGTTGAAACTAAACTGTGCGGAGCTGCGGCCCTTTTGGAACTGAGTTTGACACCTGTGCCCTATAATGGCAATGTGAAAAAAGATTTTCTTTAAATTGTTGCGAATTTATAAAAAATAAAAAAACCTGAAAAATCACATGTACATAAGTATTTACAGCCTTTGCTCAATACTTTGTACACAGCCTCAAGTCTTTTTGCATATGATACCACAAGCTTGGCACCTGTCTTTGGGAATGTTTGCCCATACCTCTTTGCAGTACTTTTCAAGCTCTGTCAGGTTGGATGGAAAGTGACGGTGTAAAGCCATTTTTAGATCTTTCCAGAGATGTTCAATAGAATTTAGGTCTGGGCTCTGGCTGGGCCACTCAAGGACATTCACTGAGTTGTGAAGCCTCTCCATTAATAGTTAATCTAAGTTCAAGAGCACTCTGAAGCAGGTTTTCATTCAGGATGTCTCTTTAGATGTACTTTTCCTCTATCCTGACTAGTCTTCCAGTTCCTGCTGCTGAGAAACATCCCCACAGCATGATGCTGCCATCACCATGCTTCACTGTAGGAATGGTATTAGCTATTAGCCTAGTGATGAGCGTAATGCCTGGCATTCACTCCAAAGAATTCAATTTTAGTCTCATTAGCCCAGAGAATTTAGTTTCTTATGGTCTGAGAGTCCTTCAGATGCCTTTTGGCAAATTCCAGGCGGGGAGTGGCTTCCGTCTGGCCACTCTACCATACAGGCCTGATTGGTGGATTACTGCACAGATGGTTGTCCATCTGTAAGGTTCTCATCTCTCCACAGAAGAACGCTGGAGTTCAGACAGAGTGACCATCGGGTTATTGATCACCTCCCTGACTAAGGCTGTTCTTCCCTGATCACTCAGCTTAGATGGCCGGCCAGCTCTAGGAAGAGTCCTGTTGGCTCCAAAAATCTTCCACTGATGGATGATGGAGGCCACTGTGCTCATTGGAACTTTTCGTGTAACAGAAATTTTCGTGTAACCTTCCCTAGCCTTGTTCCTTGAGACAATCTTGTCTCGGAGGTCTACAGACAATTCCTGGGACCTGGGAAACAGAATGTACCTGAGCTCAATTTAGAGCTTCACGGCAAAGGCAGTGAATACTCATGTTCATGTAATTTTTCAGATTTTTTATTTGTAATAAATTTGCAACAATTTCTAAAAATCTTTGTTCACATTGTCATTATGGGGTTTTGTGTGTAGAATTGTGTGGAAAAAAATTAATTTAATCCATTTTGGAATAAGGCTGTAACATAAAAAAGTGGAAAAAGTGATGCGCTATTAATACTTTCCAGATGCATATACTACTGTATATTCTACAAAAGATGTGAAAATGTAGGTTTATTTCTGGCTCCTTGTGGTTTTTAAAAAAAAGAATTGTGTAATAAAAGACTGAAAAAACAAAAACAAATATATATATATATATATATATATATATATATATATATATATATATATATATATATATATATATATATATATATATATATATATATATATATATATGGACAAACACACACACACACACACACATTTACTCTACAAAAAAAGTGAAAATGTAGGATTTTTTTGGCTCCAGGTATTTTCTGAATTATGAAGTAATAAAAATAAATGCCCAAAATCCTTTCTTTAACAGTCTTTGCTTTGAATCTAATGTATATCTAAAAAAAATAATAATAGCAATTGAAATTAGAAGTATGTATCATCTTAATTTATTTAAGATTACTGAAACCACCAGTAATTAATTAAAAAAAAATAGATTCACCTCATTTGCCTGCAGTGTCTTGCTTTACCAATGAACCTTCATTCTGCATATTTGACAGATGGTACAGATGTGCACGGTGGGTGGTAGTTTTATGGTAGGTCATAACCCTCCCTCAAGGTACAGCGCTAGAATGAGGCACTGAGCAGTACAAGCACTCGGTCATCTGCCCATTACTTATACTGAGGCATATACCTCTGCCAGAAGTGTGTGTGTGTTCATCAGTGTAAGAGAAGGAAAGAACTCATTGTGTGTTTGTGCCCTTGTGCAGCTCGGAAGAAGCTGGAGCAGGTGGAGAACGGAGGATGCGATCGAGAGGGCAGCAGTATGGGCAGCCGCTCCAGTTCCTCAGGTACATCTATTTAACACTTCATTAGAGCTGTCGAGAGACACACACACTCTGCCATTTTTATCGTTCTTACCAGACACCTTCCAGAATTCGGGTACATTTCAGACATCTTCCATTAACTCTGGAATTATACAGTATGCAGGGTTTAATGCTAAGGATTTTTTTCTACTGGCCCGATTGGACCAGCGGTTCAGAACTTTTTTTTGCCCTGCAAATATTTTCACTGGCCCACCAAAAAAAAGAAAAAGTTAAAGTTAATAGCTTTTTCTTAGTCACATGTTTTAAATAGTGTGTCAAAAATGTGTTTGAATCTAGAATTTAAATATTTTCAAAATGTTAATAAATGTATAATGAGCTAATCGTCGTGCTGTGCCCACATAAATGTCTGCTTCCAAGACATTCTTTAAGCCTCATAATTTCATGTTGCCGTCACTTCACTGTACTGGTTTTAACCAGGTTACAAAAAAACAACATGCTCACAATGCTCCAAACAGATCAGAGTAACCGAAAAGCAATATGGTGTTTACAACATCACAGAGAAGGTAGCATTTAAAGGCTTAAAAGCACAAACTTTTTCTCGATTCGAAGACTGTATTCATACGCAATTGACAAATAGTCACAGGCAAATTGAACGTTTTGTGACAAGGCAGCACAGATCGGGCCAATAACAATCCTGTCTACTGCCCTGAGCGCCTCGTACATTGGCCCGGGCCATCGGGCAGTCCTTATTGTTGAGCCCTGGTATGTAGAAAATGTCAAATTTACAGTGAGCTGAATCCGTTAATAATGTAAAATAAGGCAAAATGCTTAAATTTTATAGGAAATGTTTGATTCTAATACAATTTTTTTTACTATTGTTAAACTTATTCAAACCACTACATTTAACATTAAAGCATTTAGCAGACGCTTTTATCCAAAGTGACTTATACCCATGAATACACACTTGAAACAGTGGGCCACTCGGGAAGCAGCTTAGGGTTTGGTGCCTTGCTCAAGGGCATCACCTCAGCTCGTGGTATTGTAAGCACTGGTTATTTGCTTCGAAAAAACTGCATTCCCTGCTGGTGTCGAGATTCAAACCTGCAACGTTTTACTTTTCTTTTTTTTTTATCACAAGTTTAACTTTCTAACCATTAGTCCACTGCTGGCCCTAACAGAGTTGATAAATAACAGAGTTGACATTTTTCACCACTTTGTGCTTTAGCTTAACATGACATATCTAAAACAGAATTTGATGTATTTTGTCACAATATAATAGCTCTTAAAAAGTAAATGAGAAATTCACTGAAACTGCAAATTAACAGAGTTGATTTAAAATTGGTGGTGTCCTAAACATTTTGTATGAAATATATGAAAAGGATAATGACATGCCTCAATGCTGTCTAGAATTTTCTGCCAGAAGAAGTGAAAATGTTTGGACAAAGTCCTATGCTTTTTCTATAAGTGCCCTTTATGCCAAGTGCAGACTGCATGATTTTAGCCCCAATTTTGACTCGCGACAGGTTTTGAGAAATCACCGACAAATGCCTCAAATCACAGGCAAATCGGTGCTCGTTCACGTGAGTGACAATCACACAGACTATCAAAGACGTGATATGAGAGAATTGCTGATGAGTCGCTGACACCCGTGAGATATTTGGCATGCTAAATATCTGGAGCTGTCGCGATTCAAATTATGGCGCGTGAAATGTGTTCTGATTTGAAAATAACACTGGACATTACCTGAAGCCAATGTGAGAGCAGTATCCACTAGGGTGTGTATCTGCAGGCCAGCGGAAAGTTTCAGTTTTAAGTTTATTTGGACCCAAGAAATGGAGGAAAAACTAGTGTAAATATGTCAGGAGCACCTGTGTCTGTTTGACTTGTCATCTGAGCAATACCACAACTAGAACAAAAAAGGAAAAAAGTTGAAGAGAAATTGCTAATTCTCTTCAAAGCCAGGTGAGCAAAAATAAGTAAATGTTCTACTCCTTTAAATGCTTCTTTCTCATTATGTATTTAATGATAAAAGATATACTATGTTACCTCACGCTTTTTCCATATCCCTTCTTGCGTGTGTTTGATTGTGAGATGTATTTTGGATAAATTTGTCTGCGATTCTTTCTATAGTTATGCAATGTGAAACCCCCTGTTGCTGATCCATCTTGCAGTGTAAATACAGCACTGACAGAACTCTACCCCAGATAGTCATGCAGTGTGGAAACTTCTGTGACACGACTACTTTGAAAATCATGCAGTCTGAACTCAGCATTACAGAATGTCATACCTTTCCATAACTGATGCAGCAGTTGACCAGAACATAGCAACAAACAAAAATTCTTGTTTTTATTAGAGAAATTAGAAATAATACAGAAAATAAATGTTTCATGCCAATGTTTAATTAACTTAGTAGAGTTAAAGCACAAAAACGATAAAAATTAGACTTAAATATTGCATGATGATTGAAACTGAATGTATGATTCAAGTAGGGGAAAACAGTCAGGTGTAGTGGGAGTCTGTAAGATAATATTTTGAAGACAAAGTGTCCATAAATACAAATATAAGCTATTGTTTTTGAATAATAATAGATAATAGGTTATCTTGAAGAGGCAAAATGAACTTGCAATTCTAGAATCACCCATACGCGTATTAAACGAGGGCTAAATGTTATGCATTATAGAATACCGTAAAAACTGCTGGGTTCCATGCAATCCCTCCATATTGTCACAACACAAATTGATTAATGAGTCAACTTAATCATTTTTTCAAATTCAAGTGGATTGAACATAATACAATTAAGTTGTTTTAAAAAAACCTCTAAGATTGTGTTTTTTCAACTTATTTTAAATAAGCAGTTTGAACCATAGATATATACACTAGATGTCGCCTGGCCTATTGTTGTCTATTTGACGGAATGCGTCAATAGTGCCGCCATCTTGCTACAGGGTAGCGCTCCTTTGAAATGAATGCGGGACCAAGGTACAGTGAAGGACTGTGGCCATCCAAAGCCAGAGATATACACATATACACATATATCTATGATCGGGAGTTTTCCTGGATGTTAGTGTGTAATTTTTTTTTCTAATTACGAAAATTATAATTTTACATCACTTTTCTACATTGATGGATCAGTGACCGCACGGGCATTCCTGACAAAAAGCTTGTGTTTGTGTGTACAGAAATGTACTATTCACCCTCCCTGTTAAATTTAATATAATCCGTGTCCTGAAACACAGCTCCTCTCTTGCTTTCACTTCTCATACTGACGGAGGGAGCGATTCGTTTGTGAATGAATCCCCCGAAGGACTCTTTCACTAACGTTAGCCGACAATAATACAAGTTTCTGGCAGCGCAGCATCTCGTTGTTATATTTATTTTGCATTGTTTGCTGATTTTATTCAACAAAACTAGCATACGCCGAGTGTTTAGTGCGAGTTGAAGCTGCTTTGCCGTATGGTGAATGCAGTAAGTGACTGTCATCATCAATAACGTTACCTGATTAGCACAAAAGTTCAGAACATTCAAAAACAGAAAAAAACTTAATATTACCTATGAAATGTTCTGCCGTTGTGCTTTGTTTTCTTTGTTTGCTCGTTACTACACCCGTAGACAGTGCTAAAGTCCAGCATCTTCACGTAATAACACTGTCTTGACTAGTGCGGTTGAATGACATTTGTCCTGGGAGCACTGTACCAATGTGGTGGCACTATTGACGCATGCTGACCTATGCGATATCTAGTGTATATATCTATGAGTTTGAACAAGCAGCAGAAGTCTTTTTAGAGTGTAGATTTGGTTGTTTTGCCTCAAATGTCAGTATACGAAGCATTCTCACCCCATTTAAAAGCATATTTATTTGTCCCTACTCGAATATAAACAGTTGTAAGCAGTTTTCATGAAGCACTATTTTTATTAGGCTATCAAGGATGTGAGAACATCTACAGCCTGTTTTTTGGCTTTATTTGTTTGACCTGCTTTTTGAGAATTAGTGATATTTTTTTTTCTCCTTTTTTATAATTGCAAATTAAAAATGTAATTAATGAAAGTAATGCGTTATAGCAGTTTTTGCATAATGCCTTATATAAGCTTGATATAATGCTTGATTTTTAGGCCTATTGCTCATGTGATGTTGCTTAATTAAAACACACTTGGTTATTCATTATATTCTTTCAGAAATAGTTGTAAGCATAGTTTTTATGTGTTTTTGCCTTTTTTATGCTTGCACATTTAAAGATAATTCATTAAAATGCATAATGAATATGTGTAATGGGGTCTTTTAAAGACTTGTACTCTTGAAAAGGCTGACCATGAATAGGCAGGTTATGTAAGATATTATGATGGTCCATTTATATTATATGTAGAAAAGTAAAGTATAAAAATTATGTTTTGAGCTGTACTGTATTGCTAATCATACAAGTGCAGCTTTTGGTGAGCCCCTAAAACTAATATGTAGGTATTTCATAGATGTTTTATTTTGACATGATAATATGAATTTTATTACACTGAATGACGGAGAACATTTACCCATTTGTTAGTGAGACATTTTAATCAGTTAAGTGTAATAAGCATATACACTCATGTTTTGACATTTTATTCACAAAAGTTATTGTGTACGTTAAGACACTTTTATTTATAAGTACATATAAAAGTGATTTTATTTGCCCAGCAAATATATTAAATGAAAGTTAGGAGTAACTGTACTGATACAAAAGTCCAAAGACATGTGGTATTGGTGAATTGGGTAAGCTAAAATTGTCTGTAGTAGTGTATGTGTGTGAATGAGAGTGTATGAATGTTTGCCAGCGATGGGTTGCAGCTGGAAGGGCATGCGTAAAACATATGCTGGATAAGTTGGCGCTTCATTCCGCTGGCAACCCCAGATTAATAAAGGGACTATACTGAAAATAAAATTAATTTATTAATATATATTCAAAAGTTATAAGTGAAACAGACAGTTTGCCCATATTTTATACATGTATGTACTGTAAAATCACTGTTTAATTTGATATGTATATATAGTGGGTAAAACCATAAATTTACCTGGTAAATGTGCAATATATCTAAATGAGCTGTTGACATGAAACTAACCCAAATTTTGGTAAGAATGTTAATGTGTATTAAGTATGGAACAGCACAAGGAGAAATTACTCAACTACCGAAATGTATTTACTACTTTGTATAAAAGGCTTTTTTGGTAATGACAGCTTCAAGACACCTCTTGTATGGCAAATGGAATCACATGAATTGCTCAGGTGTGAATATTTTTCCCAATATTTCATATTGATATCCCCATATTTCATATCCCCCATATTTTTTATTGAGTCTGAAAATCATGATGCTTCTGTGGGTCTCTTCTACAAACTCTGGTCTTTTTATTTTCTTTTGGATTCGTGTCAGGTGATTGGCTGGGCCATTCTAGCAGCTTTATTTTCTTTTTCTGAAACCAGTTGAGAGTTTTTGATCATTGCCTCACTGAAATTTCCATCCTGGTGTCATCTTTATCCGCCTGGTAATGTTGGGACTAAAGCAGCTAATATTCATCACTGTTAAAGGCCAGGGTTGCGTTTTGTTTACTGAGCTATTTCAGTTGCTGTCTGGGCTTTCCGCGCCTTTTTACACCTCCCTTTCTTCATGTTTTTTTAATACTTTTTCCCTTTGTTAATTTTTTCTAACTAAATTTAATTAGTTTTGTTTTCTTTGTATGTATTAAATAATTTGATTATAAATGGCATCTGGTAAAAATTCCAAGTCAACAGCACCATTAGATATATGATAATACTTATTTTACCTGCTCTATACATATATGCGTACATACATGCATACATATTTGGCAAAAAGCTAGCATGCAAAACCAGTAAAATAAAACTATTACAATGGCTATGTTATGTATAGGTATTTCTGATATACACACAGACACTTTGTTCTACTTTAAGACAAGTGTAAAGTTAAAGTACTGTCAAGTTTTACTAAATAAATCATGTAAAAACTGATCTTCATATCTCTGCTTTGAAACCCTGTGGAATTCTGACCTGGTTTACTTTCCTGTTAGCGTGTTACTGTAACCTGCACAGTTTTTTTTTCTATTTTCTTTTTCCAAAATGATTAGCAGCGTTTGTTGCATAAAACTTGAATCAAACCCAGAATATTTAACCCAAACCTTTCTGTTTGTGTTGTTACCTTTTACAGTTTGACTGTATTTACAAAATGGTTTGAATCTTTCACTTTCAGGCTCTCTAAATGCACGGGGCAGCAGTATGGATGATCGATCTCCAGAGAATCAGTCCGGTTCTTCAGTGGTAGTGGTGGACAGCTTCCCCGAGGTGGACAAAGCTGTGTTGGTGGAGCGTATTGTTAGACTACAGAAAGCACACGCTCGGAAAAATGAGAAGATTGAATTCATGGAGGACCACATCAAGCAGCTGGTGGAGGAGATCAGGAAAAAAACAAAGTGAGTGAGAGCCAAAAAGATAATGGAGAAAAAAATGTACAGCTTAATTTGGCACTTACAAATGAGACTGGCTTTGCCTGGGTGAAGTTCAAGTTCAAGTGTTGATGAAGGGCACCTAGAGTTTAATGGAAAATTAATAATGTAGGATACAGTGACACCAGAAAACATTTGGACGCGTAAACTGCACTAATAAATGCTAAATACTGCACTAATTTGACCTCAAATAAATGGCAAAGAGTTTGGCTATTTTATGTATTCAGCCAGATTTATGTGTCCAGATATTTTTCAGTGCCACAGAGTAGCTCTAAGCTCATCTTTTTTTAAAGAATTCAGCATTGGCAACTCTCCTTTCCGCCTGCTAGAATTTTGCTGGCCATTGTCTCTCTCACTTGCGTCCTCTCTTTCTCTTTATTTTTGTTTTGCTGGGTTTTTTCCTTTATTTATTTGTCTAGTTCTTCCTGGCCTAGGCTTGTATCTTGCATGTCTAACTTTCATTACAAAAGGGAATCTGGCAGACATTCATCTTTTTCTTTCAGACACACACACAGAGCTGAACTGTGCTTCTGACAGAGAGGTCTTGGCAGTGATATTTATAGCTATCAGTTCTTGCGGTGATGCGTCACAGAGGTTGCTAATGATGCCTGATACATATTCATATGCACCTCCGTACATAAGGAATCAGGCCTCCGGTGCACATTTCGACCCCAGAAGAAAGCCTCTTTTTGCAAAACAAAGTGAAAAGGATTAGAGAGCACTTTGTTTTCTGTGATCAGTCTTTGAATGAAATAAATAATTGAACATACTGCAAAAGGCTGGGTTGCCGCCACCACTTCTGCCATTTCTGTCTCTCTCCCATCACTTTTGAGTAATGATACGCCTTGAATTTGTCCACCTGCACTAACCCACATTCATTACTTCTAATCAACGACGCATCCCATTGAGGTCAGTCTTAATTTAGCCTCCTTAGCTGATCTTTAGCCATTAGATGCAGCTGAGCTTTTAGATTTGCTAAGCAGTGGAACATTTCCCTGTGTTTATCGTCTGTTGCTGTTCAAGTGATTCTTTGACACTGGAAGGATACATCACGCCATTATATCATTCAAGGCTTAGTGGAAATTGATTGCAGCATAAAACCGAGCTTGATTTAATAGCGATCTCTTGATTTAACAGCTTGACTACACCTAGCTGAGGATTTCCATATATCTCTAAAGAGATAAAACCAGAGTATATTCACTGCGCTTTTTATCAAGGACGCTTGGAGGAAATCTCTGATGTTCTGGAATTGATACCAAGTGCCAGTGGATTTGCATGTGATTAATGTTTATGGAAGTGGTGCATATTCTATTCATACTATATTGTGCGGGGCTTGCTAAATTTGAGCACACCTCTAACCTTAAGGATTAAAAGGTTATCACATACTGTGAAATAAAAATTCTCATTGTGTTCTATGTAGGATATTCCAAACTGATAAGACTTTTGTTCGTCTTTGAAACACAAATGAAGATTTTTTTTTTGATACATCTTAAAAAAAAAAACATTCACCATACCTCTGACACTTTAAAACATTCATAAAGAGATTGGAAAAGTAATTCACATATATCAAGTAGATTAATTCAAGTCTTTTAAAAAACATGTGATCATTTAATGATGAACAGATTTAAATATGTCATTTATTTATGTATAATCATAGTTATCAGAGGTTGATGGTTTTACTGGCAATTTTTTTTTTAATTTAATTAGATTTCTTGCATCAAGCAATCATACTTCTTTCATAAAATTTGAATTGATAATGTTTCATGTGGATTAAAGCATAAACTAATTGTTACACTTCTAACAACTTTTATTCAGTTCAGTTCAAATGGTTTTATTTCTAAAATCTCTTTCTTAATGATTTTAAAAATTCAGTTCAGGTGAATGGGCATTCTGTGAAGGGACAGTATTCATTTGGGTTTGAGGATAGACAAATTTCTTATGGGTTTGTAACGTCATGATGGTGAGTAAATGATGACAGAAATGTCATTTTAGGGTGAGCTAATCCTTTAAAGTTTTGCATGAACAAATTGTAAGGTTTGATGTAGAGAGGTATGCTATTACTTTGAGAATTATGTCTAGTGGATGATGAAATGTGTGAAGAAAAAAAAATGATTGAATGTCCAGACTCTGAACCCTCGGATTGTCGTGGCATCCCTGAGGACATCGGAAATGTTGAAAGGACAAAATATCATTGAAACTTGTAAAAAATAATAATAAAAATATTGTCAGGTTTACTTTACATCGACATTGTGACAGGTTTTGCAAAGGCAATATGTAAGATTGGCCTAGACATATTTTCAAAAAATGAAATTATATAGTTTGATATGCTGGAATCTGACTAGAAAGGCAGGGTATTTTGTGATTCATATCTGATCAGACTTTTGCATCTTTATTGAAATGGGAATATGCTGTCTAGATTTATCTTTGATATGATCTCAAATTTGAGCTTTCATCCTTACAGTTCAGTTGTACTGCTACAAATTCACAGTTCCCTTGAAACAAACATATTTGTCACATTCTATAGAGCTGACAAGCACAGACAGTCTGTCAAAGCCAAACTCTCTCGTCTTTATTTCTCTAGTCAGTTGTGTCTGTTTTTCCTGCTCTCTCCTCGTGTTCCCGCTGTATGTCTTTCACTCTTTCAGCCTCTAGGCTGTAAGAATCAGGCCATGCCACTGTGCTTAAGCTAAAACTGTGATCCATTTCAAACAAATAGGTCTGCAAATCAAAGTCAAAATGGTGTCAGTGCTGTGGCACAGAGTGTAGTACAGCTGTCTTGCTGTTGTACGTTTCGGGTCACATCCTCGCCTCTCTTTTTCTTTCTTCACTCTTAATTCTCCACTGTCTTGGATAATAAAAATGTCAGACCACCAAACTGTGGCGTGACTTGCACCAGAAAATGATGCAGTTCAGAATGAATTGAAGGTATTTTCATCTGAGTGTGCATGCACTTTAATTTACTCTCATTTCGTTTTGTTAAATACTACCATTATGGAGCTGGGATCCATTTGGATCCCATATTAGTGAAAGGTAAGTTCATCATTTTTATTTCTCTTTCTTTTGTTCGTTTATGTGAACATATATACACTTACTGGCAACTAAAAGGGATAGTTCACCCATAAATGAAAATTCTGTCAATAATTAATCACCTTTGTGTTGTTACAAACCCCCCTCATTTATGTTTAGAATACAAGTTATAAGCTATTTTGGAAAAAATCTGAGAGCTCTCTGATTTTCCATTGACAGCAATGATTCTGACTCCAGAAATGTACCAAAAAAAAAAAAAACTGAAAACAGTCCATGTGCCTTTAGTGGTTAAATCAGAGTATTGTGGAGCTACAAGAATACTTTATGGGCACGCATACAACAAAACTAATGGCTTCATTCAACAGTTTCTTTTACGCTGTGTCAATATAACGCACACATTCAAAATCACTGCACTGATGTATACCTCAGGTACCCATAGGTGACTTCTTCTGTTTGAAACAGACTGTTTGAAAGTCATCATTTGTGTTTTAAGTCTTCTCGTAGCTTGGTAATATTGAAAAACTGAAGGAATATGGCCATGTTCAAGGATTTATTTTATTTCTTGTGTGTGTGGTATTATTATTTTTTTTTTAACGTGTTGGGACCACTGGTCTAAATGAAGGATGAGAGAGCTCTCAGATTCCATCTAAAATATCTGAATTTGCATTCCAAAGATGAACGAAACTCTTAAGGCTTTGACATGACTCGAGGGTGAGTAATTATTAAACTAGGTTTCATTTTTGGGTCAACTAAACATTTAATCAGGTACACCTGCTCAGCTGCTGATTAATTGAATACCTAATCACCCAATCACATGGCAGTAAGATGTCAAGACGATCTGTTGAACTTTTAAACCAAACATCTAGTGCTTCAACTTCTGCTTCAACATTTGCACGATAAGCTCAGAATTCCATGCTGGATTTAGAATTAGAACATAAAAGCATAGATGCTTCCAAAAAGGTTCGGCTACTACACTGTAAAAAGTGATTATTTACTTTAGAAAAGTGAATAAACCTGTTGCCTTAAAAGTGACAATTTCACTTTACTTTAAAAAGTTAGTTAACCCATTGTAACTTGAAACTATTCAGTTGATTTAACTTCATTTGTATAATAGGGTATATGCACAGCTAGTGTTTCTTCCCATACAGACTTCCGGTGACCGGTTAATGTGACGTTTTTCAATTTTATATGGTTCCTTTTACAGCATCGATGCTGTAATGTAATTAAAATATAATTAGTTAAATAGACTTCAGCATTCATTTAGTTGTTCAAGCATAAACCGAGATGAAAAGCCATTTACAGGCATTTGCCCATCAGGATTTGCAGGCAGGCGCAGAAACATTGTTGAAAATACTGGAGTAAAATAAATGTTCATATTTTAAAGACATGGCGTGGGAAATTGTAATTTAATGCAGTGCTTCGTGTGCATCTCATTTACTTCATTTTTTTAAGGCGATTTATTTACTTGCTTTTTTTAGGGAAAGTCAACAAATCATTTTAAAAGCAACAGGTTTACTCACTTAATTTTAGTAAAGACAACTAATCTTTTTTTTTTTTTTTTTTTACAGTGTAGTGGTGTAATGTGTTTTTGATACACGTTAAACCCATAAGTATCAACTAAACCACCTTCAAACACCAAAGCCTTCCTGAATAAGTTTGCTGAACTTGTCTATTCCTTTAAGACAACTGTGTACTCTATAGTCAAAGAATAACATGCTACACTGTAAAAAGAAAATGCTGGATTCCACAGAATCGATCTGTGTATGGAAGAACATAAAGGACTTAAGTTAACTTCTTTTTTTTTTTTTTTTTAAGATTTAAGTGGATCGAACATAAAACAAGTTGTCCCCAAGAAAACCTTAAAAAATTGTGTCATCCACTTATACAAAATCACTGTATTTTAAATAAGTAGAACATACTCTAAGTTGATTTTAATATAAGTTACTTTAAATAAGCTAAACAATTGGCAAATATTATTTTTTTGAGCGCACTCAAAAAGCTCAAACAATTGTGTACTAGTTTTTGCAATTCATCTCTGAGTTCTCTATACTCCCTCGGCCTCCACAGTCACCACATTGCAATCCAAAAGAGTACCACTGGGATGTGGTGGAGCACTAGATTTTCATCATGAACGTGCAGCACTTGTGATTAATTAAGTAAAGCAGTTCTTAAAGTAAAAATAGTCCAAACTGGTCATAGTAAGGTGTATCTAATAAAGTTGCCGGTGAGTGTATGTGTTCATTTTTTTGTAGAATCAAGATATCACAGAAACTTGTGTGTGAATTGTGTTTGTTTCCTGTCGCTCTAATAAATAACAAGTGTGAGATATTCTGAGCCATTAAGATGAACAAAAAAAAGATGTATTTAAAAGTTTGTGTGATGGATGCCACAGTGTGATCGTTTTAGATTCAGACAATGAAATGAAAGGGAGTTCATCAATTCAGAAAGCACTTACATTTCTTTTTTTTTTTTGCTTTCCAATGGAGACCTTTAGCCTCACGTCCTCTAATGCCTTTGTCTCGAGCCGTGGTCTGAAGAAACCATTAGAATCGAATTCTGCCTTTATTTGGGCCATGCGTCACTGCAGAGAAAATAGATTTCAAATAGCAGTGGCTGAAGAGAGAACGCTCTCCTGGAGACTGAAAGATAATCTTTGTCACAACACCATTCTTTATAGAAATACGCTCAGTTTGTTATTTTTTCTCTCCATTTTCTGTTCCATAATATTAATTGGCTAACAGTAGTGACCGAGATGATGATTCTTTTAAATTTCCAACTTACTGCTGTGGTACAAAATGAAGCACTTTAAGCTGAGTTATGTATTTTATAATTCAAGACTTTTTAGGGTCTCTTAATGTTTGAATATAAAGTTCTGGCAGATCTTCAGATCTTTCAATATCTCAATGCTAAATTACACAATGTTGTTTCATCTTCAATAGCATTTGGAATTTCAAATGGGAAATAAGAAATAATAATAATAATAATAATAATATATTTTTATTTAGATTAGATTATTTTATAGTTTTATATTGATATGTAGATGTACAGAGCTTAGCATATATAAGTCCACCCCTCACGAGTCTTTTAAATTCATATTTTTAATGGGAAGCTATACAATATTATATTTGTGCATATACATTAGATTAGTCAGTGCTTAAGCCAAATCTGGAGCTTATCTAACAAAATAACTTACGATAACGGTCCAAAAACTAGTACACCCAAATTTATATGTTATAGAAAAATAGTAAATACAAATTTAAAAAAGGGGATTAATGAAGATATGCAGAAAAAATGAAAAAAATAGTTGAAATTTTGTTGTTTGAGTTTTTTTTATTTTTTATATTTTGCTTGAATTTAATTGTATTATCTTTTAATTTCTAAATATGTTTGGTGACTTTAATATTATTTTAATAAAAATATCTGTTTAATAAATCTGTTTTGTTTAAATGCACTAAAATACATTGCCTATATTCACTGACAAATGGATACAAATATTCATTTTCAAAATAGGGTGTACTCAATTATGCTGAGTTTCTTTTTCTGTGCTCTGGTGCGCTTTAATTTCTCTGAATGTCATTTTAATTCAAGTAACCTCTACGTTTTTACCCAATTTCCATTTTCATTTGATTAATTGAAAAATCTTTTAGATATTAATCATGCAATGCCTTTAACCCAAATACCCTTAAGTCTTAAATCAAAATCAAGAAGCCGGTTCTTCATCTGCTTTTAGTAGATTACCACTATACTCAGTTTCTAATTAAAACCCATTTAATCGATTTTTGATTATCAAAGAACTCCTCATGCAAAAATGACAATGGCAAAAAAAGCCGTTTCTATCAAATAAGTGTCACATAAAATATAACTTACGAGACGGGCTCGGATTTAGCTGTGAAAAGTCTCCTAATCTATTGTTTGTGAAAAGCATTCATCATTCAGACTGAAGGAGATCAAGAGAGAGAGAGACATTGATGAGGTGGTTATGGTTAATGGGCTTCTTAAGGCTGCCGTCTTTTTCTCTGTCACTGGGTTCATTTATAACGTCATCTTTTTCTTCACTCTGAGGATAACATAGTGACAACAGGCTCTGTGACTTTAGGTCAGAGAGGCCTAAAGTTGGGCTTGCGGGACAAAGTTGGCCCATTGTAACCTTTGATTTGGCCCACTATCCCACCTGAGAATGATGGAAATACTCTTAACTCGACAAATAGAGGATTATGCAGAAGGCGTCTGCGAGCAAATCAAGGCAAAAACTAGTGTAACGTGATGTTATAAATGAGATTGTTTTTGTTTTGACTGTAATAAGTTCATTATAAAATGCAAAAAAAAAATTATACCGTTTTTGTTAATATAAAGCAATGTTTTCTAGTCATTTTTAAACATCATTACATGAATAATAAACATTATTATTAAATAAATTAGGAAATTACCCATGGCTACCATCTCATAAGTTTCGCTTCTAAATGTTGAAATTAAACAAAATCAGCATTTTTTCAGTTTGCCCAAGTTAATGCGCATGCATACTCGAAAGAAAACAGATCACGACAGCAACCTCATTTATGTCCGTTCTTCACATTATCATGCTCTAAATAATGCCTTGTCTGATCGTGCTGCTCTTCTGAAGTAATTCACAACTTGGTCTTGATGGCAAATCTCCTGCAGAAGTGACAGCAACTTTTTGTTTACAAGCATTTGGACGTTTGATTAGTTGCTGTCATGTGACGTGCGTTTGACAGGATGGACTGTACCTTGCGTTTATTTTATATAGATTTCAAAACCGAAAAATCTTTTGTTTTCAAGTGCAGATGGTTCAATTAAAAGTAGAGATTTCAGGCTTTATTTGGACACATTTCTTATGTCTGTGAAGGAAGTATTCAGTGAGTATTCAGTGTCGTAAAGGCACACATCTGGTCTGAGCTTTTCCCTGGAGAAAAGTCAGTCTATAGCAATCGATGATTGGCTCCTGTACTAGTAGGCGGGACTTCATTTGCCATATTGACCGTTACACTTTTCCCCTTTCAAAACTATACGAGTGACATGTCTTGTGTATTCCATAGTCTTGGTTAGATGGGAAAAAGGTTGTGTTTTTTTAACCCAGAAATTTAAAAATAACTTCTTCTAGATTTGATATGTTTCTGATGTTGTGAAAACCTTGGATAAAAATATCACGGTTTCACGGTATTGTGGTTACGACTCTAAAATAGATTCTTTTTCAAATGTCTGGTTTGAAAACAAAAACTTTCCCCTTTGAGAACAATATATTTTATTTTAAGAAGCTTTTAAAATATTTTGAAAAAGTAAACGTCAGGGTCAATAAATTGTTGAGAAACTGATTTCTTTACAATTTAAAACGGCTTTGGATATCTTTTTTTGAGATACTGTTGTCCTAAAAACCTTGACTTTTCTAAACCGTGCTATACCTTGAAAACTGTTATCATCCGATGCCTATTATACTAATCACTAACAGTGAAACCATAATATTTTTATCCCAGGTTATTATACTGTCAGAATCTTATATCGGTCCATGCCTAGCTGCTTGTGCTTTTATGTGAACACATTTGAACGGACTCTGCAATTAAAACTATGTGTGTGTTTTTTGCAGGATTATCCAAAGTTATGTGCTCAGAGAAGAGTCTGGAGCTCTGTCTTCAGAAGCCTCCGATTTTAACAAAGCCCACCTGAGCCGGAGGGGAGGCATTATGGCCTCGCTGTACACCTCCCACCCTGCTGACAGCGGCCTTACTCTCGACCTCTCACTGGAAATCAACCGCAAACTCCAGGCTGTGCTAGAGGACACCCTGCTCAAAAACATCACACTAAAGGTAAAAACCACCAGCTACACTAACAATTCTTTAAAGAACCCATGGTTATTATCATTTTAAAGACAAGTGCATGCTACTGTACATTTAAAGATGAGGTCATGTATTTCAGCAAGCATTAGAAATGCTCAGAACGTTTGGTCGATGAACGTTATCAGCCGAAAATGGCATTCGCTATGAAAAAGGTTGAACTATGAAACCCATTTAGTACAATGACTTGTGCTGAGCAAGCAAAAATAATGGCTTCAGTGAAAGAATGATTAATAAATTATGATCTTTTGTACATTTAGATAAATATTGATACTTGGTGGCAGAGTATTGATAATGTATCGCGGCCGGAAATATCACGATAGATCAGCATAACAATATTTTGTCCCAACCCTAGCGTCGATCAAAGCACAAGAATAGCAGAGAACACTGTAAACTACATTGAGTTCATGCCATGGTCAAAGTTTTAAAATAGATTCTATTCTATTCTGTAGATATTGATAATTTAATCTGTATAACTGAAGTTAAAGAGTTATTTTTTTTAAAGTCTTACAAGATTACTTCATAAATTATCAAATGTTAAACAATTATTACAAAGCATTCTCTGTTTTGGTTTTTGGCCATGTGCATTTGTTATTTTTGTCCATTTTTAAGGGACGGACACAAACATATATAGATTCATGCAAAAGTCACAATAAATCTGAAAGCTTCCTTTTGGTCACTGCTGACAATTGTGTGATGGACTTAAAAGTGTGTGCGGTCTTGCATTCTTATAAAAGTGACTGATTTTCATCAAGATTAACAATAAAGCCCTGGAAAACAGGGAAAAAAGTGCTGGAAAACATGACAGTTTGTTATTCGCAAATATTCTGTGCAATAACATCATTTAGTGCATAAAGTAACATTGGTACTTTTGGTGGAAACATTTCAAACATGCTGAAATTGCACTTTTGTGCTTTGCGTAGTAGTAAATCATGCCTCTAGAAACAATGGTAAAGCTGACTGCTGCAGAGAAACCTACTAACCTACAACATTGAAACAACAAAAAGGTCATTGCATTATTTAATGACTAACAATTCTACCATATGATTTAAGTTATGCAGGCGTGAAGGGCCTGATTATATTCATAAATGTAAAAATAGTGTAACAGCGTGATCATGTGTTTTTAGGGTATACTTCTAACATACAAACTAACCCCTACACCACTGCATGAGAGAATGGCACGCCCATAATTTTAGTTCTTACTTGATCACGTTCAATGATTATTTTAAATAAGTGTTGAGAACAGTATTAAAAATGATCTCATCTTATGGTCAATATTCAGATTTTTCACTATTTTGTATAAATGGTGGAGCTGTTTTCTAGTGGATTGGTCTTCAACAATGACATTTGTATTAAACTGTATCAAACTGAACTGAATGGATTTTAATTTACCTAGAACTACACCAGCATTCTACCATTACTCTCCTGCCTGTCTGATTTACTGAAATGTTTCCACAATCTGAAATATTGTTATGACTTGTATTTTCTTTTTCTCATCTTTGTTAACCTGCTTTGGCACAATCTACATTGTAAAAAGTGCTATAGAGATAAAGATGAATTGAACTGAAATAAAGTAAATAATACAAATGTAAAAGTGTATTTTAAATTTTACAATTGAATTTATTTATCATAATATCAAACTGAAGATTGGTGTTAATTTTAGCATTTGCTAAAGATTATATTTAACCATTATCATTAGCATTACGTAATGGCATAGGGGATCTAAACACACTTTAACACTTTAATACTTTAATACACTGGATATCAGTATTAACTTCATTTCTCATGTATGAACGGCCATTGGAACCATATTAGCTTCAGACTTCTGGTTCAATTCACTTTCATTAGTTTTTAGACGCTAAAAACAGCTTGTTATACTGCTTGATGTTGCAAACTGATATTGTCTTATTATATTATTCTTGTTTTTACAGTTGAAGTCAGAATTATTAGCCCCCTTTTAAATATTTCCCAAATATTTCCCAAATTATGTTTAACAGAGCAAGGAAATTTTCACAGTATGTCTGATAATATTTTTTTCTTCTGGAGTAAGTCTTATTTGTTTCATTTGGGTTAGAATAAGAACAGTTTAAAAAATTTTAAACACCATTTTAGGGACAAAATATTAGCCCCTTTAAGCTAATTTTTTTTTTCAATAGTCTACAGAACAAACCATCATTATACAAAAACTTGCCTAATTACCCTAACCTGTCTAGTTAACCTAATTAACCTAGTTAAGTCTTTAAATGTCATTTTAGGGTGTATAGGAATGTCTTGAAAAGTATCTAGTAAAATATTATTTACTGTCATCATGGCAAAGATAAAATAATTCAGTTATTAGAAATGAGTTAATAAAACTATTATGTTTAGAAATGTGTTGAAGAAATCTGCTCTCCGTTAAATAGAAACAGGAGAAAAAAATAAACAGGGGGTCTAATAATTCAGAGGGTCTAATAATACTGACTTCAACTGTATGTATAATCATTAACACTCTTGTTTGAAGAACTAGAACTTTGACTGTTTTCTGCCATTTGTTTTTCCTAGTCATTTCTTCTATTGGCAACTCAATTGGAAGTTCTAAAACAATCAAAGAATTGAGTTTAATTCCGCATTGCAGAATAAGGTCAATATACAATTCCCAATAGATAAATCTTGAGCATTAACTGATACGATACTAGTACCTCATTAAGCACAACGTAAATCAACACCTGAAAGAAGAGTTAACTTCATGGTATTTCTATATGCATTTCAAACCCAACCTTTCACAGCACATGTTTGTTTTTGCAACAGCATGACCATATATAGCCGCACTAGGTGTTGATGTATTGAGATTAGTGTCGAGTTCCACAATGGCATCCGCTGATGTAATTACAATTATTAACCTTAGCTTCTGCGTAACTGGATTCCTGGCGATGGCTATCGGAAGAAAAGCAAATTTGGTTGCTGATGGATGACTGTTAAAAGCGTGGGCAAATTCCCATGCTGGAAGTGACCAGTTCTACAGCCGCATTCAGGTCACAACAGGGACAGCAGCTTTTCGCTACGAGAGAGCACATCAGCTGGGAGATCAGAGAAATTAATAAAGTGTGTTTTGAGGACAGAGCGCGAGGGTAACGCAGAGCTCCATTCCAAGCACAATGGCAGGATTACAGTCTTAGCATGAGATGGACAGGAAATCAGACCGTTTTTGAAGCAAAACAGGCTGAAATTGCATGATTATCCCAGCTTACATGCTCGCTGCGCACGGATGTGTATGAACAAACATAATAGCATCGGTCCTTACTCCAGTTTTATTTGTGTCTCTCGCTACAGGAGAATCTCCAGACGTTGGGTTCGGAGATTGAACGACTAATCAAACAGCAAAGGCTGCCGGATGATACAGCCGGAAGGAAGTGAAATCATTGGAGGAGGAAGACTGCTACAGTAAACAGCACATTCTGTCCAATCGAGCCCGTTATGAAACCATGTACTCCGTTTGGGATCAAAACTGTGTTTTTTTTTTCTTTCCCATCAGACAACTTCAGTCTGACAAATACACTGGAGGCACAGTTTGCGATCTTTGAGATGCTTACATGACACTTGAATGGAATGCAAAGAGATTAACGGGATTTGCTTTTATTCACATCGTGCCCAATAGCTATCCAACTTTTCCGTCCCCCATAATGCAGCCTCGATGAGTGGCGGTCATCAGGTACAGAGATGAAATGCAGTCCTAAATCCAACACCCTGAAGTTGGGTAGATGAGTGAATATTCTCATCAGCGTGACCTCACTCTCTTTTGAAGAACAAAATGTCCTGGACTAATGGAGAAACGCAGATTCTGCAGCTCTTTATAGAGCCTTTCAGAGGCTATTCAATGCATCGTGGGTTAATGGCCGCTTCTCGCCGCTCTCATTCCCCCCCTCTTGCAAACGTGCCAATTAATGAATGTATTATGTAATGAAAAGGACCCTTGCGTGTAAGCCACACAGCTCTGACCCGGGAGTGTGGGCAACATTCCTCATTCACACTGCTGCTCTGTTTCTTCTACACCCGGATAGCATTATCTCTCGCTAAGCACTTAGGCGAGAACGGCCATGCCAAAAACTACAGTAAAACACATTAATCAGACTGAATAACTACATCTCAGAACTTTCAATTCATTTAGGGCTAGTCTTAATAGAGCTTGTGGATTTTATTATCAGCTCGTTCTCTCTGGATTAAGTTGTAATTAAATATTATTTTTGCCCCCTCTCCCCTTTTCTACCTCTTCTTATGCTTTTTTGTCTAAATATGCTTTTATTTTTCTGTGTTCTGTCTTTCTTTTTTTTTTTAAAAACACTTGTTTACTTGTGTGTGTGTGATAGATTTTTTTTTGCTCCCAAAAGATACAAAGGTATAACATCCCTGTAAAATGAATGAGAATATGTAAATATTAAGGGCAAAAGTGCAATTTTAACCCTCCTTTTTGTTTGTTCGACTAAGTCGTAATCACCCCGGCCAGCATCCCATTAGAGACTCCAGCAAAATAGCCCGATTTCATGGCGATGTAACATAAGGTACGCAACTTCATACAGAGTTGAATCCATTCCAACCGTTGAATTGTGACCGCCGGAGGCATCGCTGGTTTGCTTTTCCCTTCTGTCTCTTTTTGAAGGGTTGCATGATAAAGAATCGCCCTATCAGACTCCACTAATGGATTTTCGCCTTTAGAACTTGTAGGCAGCCATTTGATGATTGGTAGATCGCAATCGTTTTAGTGCCATCTTGGGATTTCTCCTACTTGAGCCGCTATTGAAAGTGAAATCACACCAATGCACTGTGATAAAGGGTTTATAATAACTTGACATACCGCTATATAAGCTTGTCAAGGTCATATCAGCCGTTCCAACATTGAGAGCCTGCGCTGTTGCTCTCAACACTCCCAAAAACACATTGCAGACATTCCGGAAAACACAGGATGAAGGAAATGATGCAATGCTCGCAAAAAAAATAAGCATTTACACAGAGCTCTTATCAGCAAAATCAAGACTTTCTGAATCTGTTGATGATTTATCGGTGTGCTTTACATTCTTTATTTATTTCAAGTCTCAAAACAAAAGAAAGGTGTGAATGTTTGTGAATGGCGAATTGAAACTGAAGAAGAAAAAAAAAACCCACGTGTTGATTCTGTCTCTGGTTCGTCACTTGTACTCTGCTTGATTGTATAGTGAGTGAAACTGTGATTATAAATTTGTAGATATATTGTACAATGGTCCAATGTTTTTAAAGTCTTCTGTATATAAATGGCCTTTAAAAGGGGATTAAATGAAAATATTATGATCACTGATGTTGTTCTCTTTTTAAGAGTAATTTGTATGTATATGTAAGTCTTTGACTCTTTTTAAGCATATAAAATACCACAATATGTTTGCAGATATTTAAGAAACATGCTAAGTGAACATTCTTGTTTATCTGAAAAACAATGCTTAAGTCAGATATTGTGCTTTGAAAATGTGTGTTCTGTGCCGGAAAGTATGTCTTTGTTTTGGTCCCTTTAACCTGCCCAATGCCACTTTAGCCAATTATATTTCCGCACCCCAGGTTACCTTTGTGGAAAACAGACTATTTCATTCATTCAGTCAGGAATGCTCTCAAAGTGTCCACGATCGAAAATGTGGCCTCCGTTGGACAGGTACAGCCTCTGAAATGAGACATGGTTTTAGAGTTCCACATGAGTTGGTAATTAATTAGTAAATAATATAAATATTACGAGCATAATCATTAGGTAAGCAGGTTACATTGTAACCCCGTGTCCTAAAAACACGCTCTGTGACGAGATTTGCAGTGATGAGCAATTTGGCTGTTTGCACCAGACGAAACACCACAGAAATTTAAATACAAAACACAGAATATGCACTTACTGCACTCCAACAAAATGGTAATGTTTAATTAATAGATATTAAACCTCTTTAACATTATAATATGTACATGCAGAATCACTGATGTGTGGCTATTGGCTTGCACTGATCCGATTAAGGTCATAATCGAACTACACAGAAATCAAGTTAAGACTTGTGTAGTATGCAGCACAGACATGTAAACACCTTAATCAAACTTACCGTCGTGTAGGATTTTTGTCAGTGAACAACCACAGACACCTGCATCGTGAACTGCTGAGTTTTTTTTCCCCCATACGGCATGTGCTATCAAATTCCATTAAAACAACACTCTTCCAGCAGTTCATACTTGCATCCAATATCTCGTTTGTCATGGAGGACATGCGTAAAATGTTCCTAAATGAAAGTGCCAAACTGCATTTAAACACCCGAAATTACATGAAACTCTGCAGGAATCGTGGATAGCATGGTGACCCAACGATGTTAATCGAATTATGTACTATAACGTAAAACGGGATCATGAAAGGAACATTCAAAAAGCAACTTATGTGAACACCTTAATCATATCACTGTCTTATTCAATTAATGTCCATGTAAACGTTGTCACTGTCAGTTTATCCTGTTGCTCAGCTGCAAGAAATCGAAGCTATTACTAAAATGTATATTTTAGGAATTGGTTAAGAACAAAAACTAATTTTAATATGGAAAATATTTCTTCTATCACGTGCTGTTGCTTTTATTTAGAACACAATTTAAATAAGCCTTTAGGCTTAACAGTCAGGCACAATGCTGTTGGTGTCCTCAATCTGGCAACCTGCACTTGCGCATATTTTGAACCAGGAGTGTAATACCTAGTTCAACCACTGGGTGTCAAACGTACATGTTGCACCTTTAAGATTTATTTTTGTTGTGCTGTATGTTGACACATTAACCAGTGGCTCATTCCTACATGTATATAGAACAAGAATCATTTGATGACATATCAAAGAGGATATTTAGATCCCAAAATACTAATTAATTGTGTTTAAAAAGTTTGCCGTTATGCCTCAATTCATGAATCATAATTCATTACAAGGAATACACCTGTAAAGTGTTTTACATCACAATTTCAGAAATGTCAAAGTAAAAAAACACTGTATATCAATACTGAAACATAACAGAGTTTTTATTTCTCCCTTCTAATAAAAGCATATTTATTTTTGCCATTTTTATCATAACTACGCACATTTTAATGGTTAGCATTTTACGACTCCATCTAATCTGGCATTTTCTGTGCTGCCTGCAGCCCTGTCAGAACTGCTGCCTCCTTTACTGACTTTACAAGGTGATTTTTGGGTCAGCAGTCACTCAGAGGTTGTGTGAGTGCACAGTAATCCACGTGTTTCCCTGCCATTTTCGCCTTCATTGCCTTAAGTATTATTATGTAACAGTAGCAGGTGATGTCCAAAACTAACAGTTTCTGTGTACAGGGCCTTGACTTATTGATCCTCCTCCTCACAAAACACACAGAAACACCAACAACACAAAGTACTGCTGATATTTGGCATGTAAAAGGGGAAGTTCTTCGTATTATATTAATAATCTTTTCAAGCACTCTTTGCATATACAGCATGCAGCTGATATTTTTAGGCGAACAACCACAGGACATGCAGTACTTGAAACTCACTTTTGAAAAGTAATTTAGGTGGTGCATTTCCTGTTGGCTTCGGCCTGTACTAATAATAGGCATATTTACACAAATGACTGAATGTGTTTATCAAACTGAAGCTCTGTCTTCACATGACGCATTCATGTGTTTTTGCAAACAGACTGAACTGTGAGGTTACTTCTAGTTCTTTAAAGACTGTTATATAAACTCTGCAACAACATCTCCTGCTCCGCTCTTCTGTATTTTATATTGGACACTCGCACCCTGCTTGTTTAAAATTCATCTCACCTGTGTGGCATTTCAGAGTCTGCTGAAGGTGTTGAGAGATGGCAGGTTAAAGCTTCCTGTACGTGGCAAAGAGCCATTGCGTAGACTCGGATCAGTTCCTATTTTTAGCACTTCAAGATAACATGCTCCGGCACTCACATCAACCTTGCAGACCCCCAGAGAATCCATAAGCCTCAGTCATTGCTTTCGACTTAACTGGGAGGTCTTGTCATGAACAGCATGAATGTTTGAGATTTATCTACCCGCATATTGCAAAAATAGCTTTACTACTTAAATATAATCAGATTCAGGATCTTATTTTTAGAAGGAAGGTGCCACTTTTTTGCTGGTATTACATAATTTCAGATTTGAATATACTAGTGGAATATTGGCTTTGTCTGTTTGAAAGCATGAAATGAGAAAATATTACTAGCATTCAAGCTAATAAAAGAAACATTTTCCTAATCATCCAGTTATGAATGTCCTCTAAAAGAGGAAAATGCCCCTTTTTATAGTATAGAAATATAGTGGACAGTGGGACTGACATTTGCTTCCCAAGCTCTAACAGCACATTCAGCATGCAATCCTTGATGGAGCTGCCAAGTATCAGCTGATTTCTGGAACATGTCTCGTGTCTCGTTATGTGCAAATTTCAGTTTTTAAGTGTAAAAAGTAAATTATTGTTGCGATTTCTTTTTTTACATTTATTTGTGATTATTTTCTTAAGCTTTAACAGAACATTTTGTACAATCAAGGTTGTAATTTTGACCCTTTAATGAACCTTGCCGCCAAAATGAATTAACAAACATTTAAAATTAAAATACGTCAGTGCAATGAACTAATAATATAAGTATAATGTTAATTTAGGTTAGTGTATTAATCCACATAAATCACTTAGTAGTGCTCTATATGCTCTGGGTTCCCCCACTGTCCAAAGATATGCGGTACAGGTGAATTGGGTAGGCTAAATTGTCCATAGTGTATGTGTGTGAAGGAGTATGGATGTTTCCCAGTGATGGGTTGCAGCTGGAAGGGCATCCGCTCCATAAAAACATATGATGGATAAAATGGTGGTTTATTCCGCTGCGGCGACCCCAGTGTAATAAAGGGACTAAGCCGAAAAGAAAATGAATGAATGAATAGTAGCCTATAGGCTATGAAAAATAACAAAATTATTCATTAAAAACTGACATTATATAGACTAAACAAACTCAAAGGTTCCTTATCTTAATGGGAACCCTACAGTGTTTTTAAAATGTAAAAATGTTAGCTGGGATGTTTTTTTTGTTTTTTGTTTTTTTAATTAAGCCCAAACAGTGTATACAATTTATACATACAACAACAAATAGGGAGAACAATTATTTTTAACAATGAAGAAAAAGAAAAAAGAAGAAACAGCTAAACACAGGGGGTATATAAAATACATTATGAAAAAGTAAAATTTACTCAAACATAGGGAAAGAGCCGCAGACAGTTGAAGTTTTAGAGCCTTTTTGTTATGAGACATTTGGATCAGTGAAAGGTATTGTTTTAAATTCGTTCAGAAAACCACAAACATAGGTCTGGAGTTAGAAAATTTTGACTTATGAATGTGAAATTTAGCAATCAGCAAAATTAAGTTAATCTCATAAAACTGTTTACTTTTAGGTTGTTTATACTCAGTAAAGCCTAACATTACATCTTTCCAATACAAAATACATTTATTATAAATTTTACTTAGAATAAAATTCAAGACACTTTTCCAAAATATTTATGGACAGTACGAAAAAAGATGAACAAGTTTCAAAGCAATCATCATAAAGGGAACAGTTGGAGGAGATATCAATTTTATATTTTTACATATAATGATGGGCCAGATAGAATTTCTGAATTATTTTATAAGAAATCTCTTTTATTTGTTAGAAAATAATTATGAGGAAGCATCCATTCCTTTTTCCAACAAATATTATCCACTGCATTATTCCAATAAGCAGTCACACCTGGTAGACTAATAATATTCTGCTGTAATAATGTACGGATTATCCTATTATTATTTTTACAGGGAGAAGCAAAACATAACCTTCCAATATAAGAATAAAAAATTAAGCGAAATTTGGGATAAAGTAATAGTACCTCTATAGAGAAACAAGACCAGATGGGATAGATTACATAACGACAGAAAATTATTTTGGAGAGACAGGATATTTTAGCTGGGAAGGTTATAGTTTTTTTTTTTTTTTACCTATGTGTGACGTAGGCACAACTTCAGTCCAAGTCCCTCGATCAGTTGTTGTAAGGAAGCTCAAACGGTAAATTGACTATAATTTGGTCATAGTAATAATAATATAGTATGTATTTTAATATAAGCTAATAGTTTTAAATGTCATCATGTTAAGCGCGATTTTCTCGCATTTATTTTGTTGACGAAGTTTTTTAGACATTTCCGTCAGTAATTTAGCCATTAACGTTAACTAGATTAACGCCGTTTTATAGCATAAATGCTGTTTAGGCTCATAGAAACTTTACCATATAACCACACTTCACACAGAGTGTCTAAACAGTGGATGTAGTGATCGCGAAACGCCCTTCAAGACCAGCGTTGGATGGAAACTACGACACCGGAATGTGGCAGCCAGACACGAACAGGTATAAAATGGATGCCATTCAACACCTCATAAGGCAATTATGTATTACTATTAAGCTGTTGGCCAGTGTGAGAGGGGAAAACACGAGAGCGTTTTATCTCGCTGTTGTGCCAAAGGGACCAATGCTGACATAAAACAACGACCGTGTTTAAAGATCCAAAACAAGTGGCCCTTAACGTGAACTAAAGATATGTAATGGCAGTCTAAGCTTAGAAAACGTTTTGAACGTAACCACCAGCTGCTATTAATAGACGCTAACGTTTTTTGAAGTAAGCAAATGTACCATTCACTGACCAGCACAGCTAATCTTCACTACTTTTAGGTTAATCTGAGTTTCAGTGCAGTCCTGATTTGAGCACATGCAGCAAAAAAGGGGCCCAAATTACCTAAAAGTCATCAGGTAGAGAATGATAAACCAAGAATAAGCTTTCTGATTAATGACAGAAATTCAGCTCTAATAAAGCAATCATTTGTTTCAACACAAGGGCCTTCATCTGTCATGTCTGTCCGGATACCAATTCCTGCCAAGCAAACGGTTAGTAATATAACAAGGTGATATCCAGCCAGGATATTCAGGATGTGGGCAGTGTGTGTTGTTGTGATTCTGCTGCTCTGTTGTATTAGCAAAGGTAATCACATTTAAATAAAGGTTCATTAGCTGAAGCGCTTCGGACATTTTGCATTCAGCGACCCTGAAGCGGTTTTAAATGTGAGAGGGCTCTGGGGACAATCTCACAGCAGTAATGCATTTTAAACCATCCAACCTCTTGTAATTAATAGCACACAGCTGTGAGATCAAATCAAATTTATTTTTCAAAAGCTGTTTTGTGATCCAATTATATTTTGAATTGAAAAAAGAAACAAAGCAGGGTCTGAAACTATTTTTTAAAATATATATTTACTCAATAGTTACAGTATATAATGCATAGTGCCCATAATAAATGAGTCAATCCCCATATATCTCTCATTTATATCCTCCTGAGACCCAAATAAATATTTTTTCTTTATTTCTCTGATTTCCTACATCCTTTGGGTTAACAAAATCTACAATATAGAGTTTTTCATTTTGCTTTTATCTTTAATTGCAGCATGTCCACTGTAGTGGACCACAGGACCATTTTAGTTTGACACGAGCAAACTCAGACAACAAACTGTACAGGATATGGCTGTAAAGGGATATTAATCCAATATTAATGTAACAAAAACTAAACAAAAGTCATTTGTTCCTTTTGTATTGAAATTCCTAAAAACAGTTTAGTCTGAAAGAGAGCCGAACTCAGAAAAAAAAGTGATGTTATTCCAAAACAAATTTAACATAAAAGCGATTTTAAATTATTTTCATTCTCTTATTGTCTCTAATTCTCTAATTGTCTGATTGTCAGACTCAACTATCTTATTAAGAATTACCTTTATTGCCTCTTACAACATTTTTATTACATTAAATATGTCATTTATTACATTAAGCTGGTCCTGTTGTCCACTATAGTGGACATTTAAAAAAGGATGATATTTTGAAACACAAATAACAGCTTTGAAAGCTAAATGTATTGTTTCTGACACTTTACTAAACAAATATATATATATATATATATATATATATATATATATATATATATATATATATATATATATATATATATATATATATATATATATATAATAATAAAAGTAAAAAAAAACATTTAAAAAGCTAAATTTTACATACCTCTCTTGTTCCTATAAAATGTGCTGGTTTGTATGCTGGCCATTTTGGATGCAGTATAAGAAGTGGTTCCTAGTATGCCAGACAATGGGCTTGACAGAGTAGTTAAAAAATTCAAAGAAAATTCATGAAAACACAAGGTCCATTACAGAGGACACAAGTCAATTGGCGGGGTCTCCGAAGGATATTGATTCTTTCTAGATCAGGGCTTCCCAAACTTTTTAGCCCGCGACCGCTGAAATTGCAATGCCAGTGACTCGTGACCCACAGTATCCTCTGAGGTGGTTATAAATATAAACCTTACACACTGGCACACTCATACCAAAAGGCCCAAGTCTATTCATCATTTAATTTTGAAGAATGCACTCGGAGACCATTCTCCATGTTCAGTTGTGGCCTGTATTTATTTTTCATGTATGTAAGTGCTGTAAAGGTGTCAGAAAGTTTAACCTGGTGCCATGTCTTTAATATAACGTAATAACCACAGGGGTCGCAAAAACTCGAAAGGCTGATGACTTTTTATTTGAATGTTGTTGTGTTTTCATGTAACTATTAGCTATTTTTTCTTCTATAGGATAAGGAACAATTATTGTAATTATAATAATTGAATAAAAGGAATTAGATTTTTGGAAATCACCAAGCGACTCCCCCTCATTGTCCCGTGACCCCCTGCACTAACTGCATTAATCAGTATCAAAGCCAAAACTAGAAAAAAATTAGCAAAATAATCAAGACAAAAAATAATGAAGTATTTCCTAATGTATATGTTTGAAAGTATTATATATAAAGGAAAAATCAAGAGAAACATCTAAAAATATAAAATTTTGTAGAATTTTTTCTAGTTTGTAAATGTTTTTTTTTTAATACCACATTTTTATTTATTATAAAAAAACTCTTATTTTATTGAAAATGAAGGTTAAAGTAAAGGTCAAAGGTCAAAATTGTTCATTTTTGAAAGGGGGTGTACTCATTTATGCTGTGCACTAAAGGCTATATATAATTTAAAGTAAAATGGTAACTGGTATAGTTAATGTTTTATACAGCATAATATTAACATTTCCTCCAAAGTCTATTTATTTTTATTTTTTACAGAAATGGACAATTGGTTGAAATTTTGGTATTGTTTTGACCAAAAATGAATATAAACATGCCTGAATATAATTTTTATTTCCTTTTTTATGCAAAAACCAGGAAACACTAACAATATTAATAGTACATTCAAATGATCAAATTGAGAAAAACTGTTTCTTAATTGTGAAAGGAATGCATTACAATATTGAGTAAATCCCCAAAAAAGTTATTAGTTGCGTTACTTAGTTACTTTTTATGGTAAGTAATGCATCATGTTACTTTTGAGTTACTTTTGTGTTACATTTCTTACCTGGCCAAGGCTTTGATCTCTTTCAGAACTTGCAGAGATTTTTCTTTTACTTTTTTTCAATATTGAGCTCTAATATTAACAACACACCTTCATTTATCTTTGAAAATGTATTATATATAATAAAAATCATAATGTAGGATAATGTTATCTTCAGAGAACATCCTGATCCCAGAGCTCTACAGGCCACATATACTGATTATTGAGTTTAAAGCAATATGGTTGCTACTTTTCAACTTTTTGTGTTATTAGTTCAATAAAATAAGTGTCTTTTTTCCCATGCTTTCAAAATAATGAGAATACTTCCATTGCTGAAATGTAAGAGTCTGCCCTCTTGGCTTCTCTCTGTTCCCATGGGATTCAATGTGGCTGCTTTTATTTTAATTTAGCAATAAATTTTTTTAGAGCTAATTAATTAAACTTAAAAAGTAACTTGCATAACATGTTTTTAAAAGAAACACAAATATTGGTATTTTTTTAAGTAATGTGTTACTTCATTCGTTACTTAAAAAAGTAATATTATTATGTAACTCACTTTACTTGTAATGCATTTCCCAACACTGTTTATTATCACATAATTGCATTTTATTGTTTATTGATGCTTGTGATTTCAACAAATACACCTCACTGCTTCAGTCAATTCTGCCTATTTCATTTGCATACAATTAATTAATGGAAGGTAAATGACAAGTGCAGATGCTGAAAATTTAAACTTCCTTATCGTTTTGCATTTTAACAACTCCCAACACAGTTGATTAGCATGCTGAATTGAAATGAAATGTTTTGTTTTTCAAGCACGAGCAATGAGAGATTTTAGAGGCAAGATGATTTGATTGTATTAGGTGAACATGCTAAAACTTAAAATATGTAAGAAAAAAATATAAAATTACATTACATACAGTTAAAGTCAAGATTATTAGCCCTCATGGATTTTGTATTTTCTTTTTCAAATATTTTACAAATGATAATTAACAGAGCAAAAGATTTTTCCACAGTATTTCCTTTAACATTTTTTTCAGGAGAAAGTCTTATTTGTTTTATTTCGGCTAGAGTAAAAGCAGTGTTTATTTTAAAAGACAATTTAAGACATTATTATTAGCCACCTTAAGCAATATTTCTTCTATCAGCTAGAAGGAAGGAAACCAGTAAATCACATTAAACAATTACAACATTTCATCATATTTAGTTCACCAGTGCTAACTGCACTGGGCTGTAAAATTATTTAAGCTGTATACATGTATTGCTTTTAAATTATGCAAATGATTCATGAAAGGCATACAGCAAGTTGAACTAAAAATTCCCATATTGCTATGCTAAAGCCAGTGCTATTGCCATTGCTATTGCCAGTGAATTTAAAGAACCAAAGATATCTTAACACACTTTGCACCGCTGAAATGACGCTGTCGTGTTATTTTTACAGTCCAATGTAGACTGGGTTGGTGGAAGACCCAGTAGTGATGCAAGTGAAGCAATCAGATCAAACCAAATGAGGTCAGCACATAAATATTTAAGGCAAGCTCTAATGGGAGGTCTTTGCTAGACATTAGCCATGTCGAAAAAAATACTTTTACTTCTTTCTTTTTTTTACTTTCAATCCACTGCAGATGAGAGTAATTCACATATTCAGATGTAAATCTCAACTGCAATAGTTAAAGGTCTGCTGACAAAAACAAACAAGCAAACAAAACAAATAAACGACATGCAGAAATCCCAACAGATGGCAACGATTCTCACCAAGTAATTTCAAAAGCAGTGTGCCTTTTCACAATATCACGTTTTATTGCACGCTAGCCAACTTGACGTCAACATGATGAACCTTGTACAATACTTCACATGAGGCACTGGTACATAAATTAGTTCTGTAAAAATGTGAAGTTGGGGACAATTTATTCATAACAAAACATGGCCCCAAAAATATGTGTGTACATCTCATTTACAGATCAGTAAATCTAGTAACATATTTAACTTGGAAAAATGCAAGAAGCTCATTGCCCCCGTCGGACAGCTCACATTTGACACAGATAAGGTGCATGTAAATGACGAGTATATTTAACATTTGATCACATTTTTACCACGTTTTTTCTTATATGCTGTACAATGCATCAAATAATAAATACTGTACATTTGAACAGTTTGTTTAATATAAACAATTTCCTCCTTGTACAATTTGCACATTATACAGGTATGAGGTAAGAGAAGATTTAATATTACACATTCGAGAAACATTCCGATAGACAATGTAAAGGCACAAAGCCTGAGAACATTGCTATGAAGAATGAAGAACACTGTTTCACGCTGTTTCAACAACACTCCACTGCTTCAATCTATCTCCCACTTATTCACTGCTAAATACTGAGTGATTTTGAATTATTATTATTAAAAATGTTTTTATAAATAAATTATAAACCGCATTAACTCAATGTTTTAACCCATTTAATCTAGCAAAAACATGAACAGCTTTTACTTTGGAGTCTGAAGAACCTGTATATTTGAGGGTTTACATATTCAAAACGTTCTTAAAATGCAAACCATCTTGGTTTACTATGATCATTTCATTTAAAGTGATTTTAAATTATTTCAACATTTGTGTTTATTATTAATGTGTTTCTAAAATGACTTTCTAGCCCACTGAATTATCACAATACATGTAAACAGTTGAGACCAGTGAGAGTTTTGTATCACTGACTGAGCCACTGATTTTATCCACTCATCCTAATAAGAGTAGATTTAGGGTATTGCTGGATTAAATTAAAAAATACGCAATAACTCAGATGATCAAAACCTTTTTCTGTGCATATAGTTTGAGTAAAATTATTAAAATTTCAGTTTAAATTTTTGGTAGAATTAAACACATGCAGTTTGCTTCTGTGAGCTCTCGAAATGTCCTGATTTATTGGGAAATAAATTGGGATTAAATAAATCATCAGATTGTTATCAAATTTTAAACAACAGTTAGTTCAGGTCCTCAAATTTGATTGGTGAGCAGACTAACAGTAATGGCGATAGGGTAGGGGAGATAGTTCTCGAAGCTAAAATGTATTTTAATCTATAAAGGAACTGGCTTATATCAATGATTGACAAACATTATTTAAAAACAGGCCCACTGTGAATTATTAAGATCTTTTAAGTTGCTAATTGATTGTCTGCTTTTGGCAAACCAATCTTATTTGTTTGCATTAGTTTAGTTTATTCATTGTGCACAGCTACATTACCCATAATGGTGTCAGATGGTAGAATTTATTTAGCTCCGCCCATTCTAATTGAGCGTTACAAATTACATAATGAACTTTTTCCCACAGACTGTGATGATTTTTCAGTCACACAGATAATAGATATATTTTTAATTTAACTTTTATGATGTTGTGACTGGCTTTGTAGCTAAGTGGTTTGGTTCGTGATATAAAATGATTAATAAAATCCATATGAATTAAATTAATCTGAAAAATAATTCTGTTACCTCCTTCTAAAAAGGTTGGAAAATTGAAAATATATCATAGCAATAAATGCACTCTGACTGTTGTTATCATCACTAAAGCTTCCCAAGTTCATGGAGGAGCAATGAACAAAAGCGAATTCGCATTTTCACTTAACGTTAATCCACGATCGCTCCGAGCGTAAAGTAAAACCCGAAGTGGAGCTGGAGCGGAGTGTATACAGAACGCGTTGCCACCTAATAGTTAATTATTTACTTTGTGCGTTGTTTGGAAATAGTAAAAACGAAGAAGAAATACAATAACTGGTCAGTTTTTTTGTCAGTTAACTTCATTGGTTACCTCAAAACAAGCTCTTGGCTCCTAATTATAGCCAGCCTACCTGATATCCTCAACAAATGGCATTTTCACTCGTGTAATATTGATGAAATAATGTCGGCTGCACTTTTACAGCTGAGACTCTGAATGGGACATCCTGCCGTTTCTCTCCAGGCTGCAGTCGCTGCTGTCTGCGCCGTTACAGTCCGACCACGTCCCGAGCATACTCTGCTCCATCGAGTTCCCAAAGCCTCCGGTGCAGCGGGACAGATCGCACGAACTCACGTGCAGCCTGCGGTCCGCCTGTCTCGGGCAGCACAACAGCCTCTTAAAGGCTTTTCTGAAGTCGGGACTCCGACAGTATATGATGGGATTAAATGCGGAGTTAACGTACCCCAGCCAGTTCAAAAAGACGAAGAGCTCCTTATCCACCACTTGTGCGCAAAACACCCGCACCACGTTCACGATGAAGAACGGCAGCCAACACAGAGTGAACGTTCCCATGATTATTCCCAGCGTTTTCAGAGCCTTCTGCTCTTTTAAAGCCAGGATCTTGGTGGTCCGTTTTCGGGTTGGTTTGCAGTTTGTACCGTGATTGTTGTAGAACCTTCCCTCACATTTGTTGATCTTGTTCAGCTGCTGTTTGGCTTCTCTGTACACTCTAGCATAGACAAATATCATGACTATCAAAGGGATGTAAAACGATATAATGGACGAGGAGATGGCATATGCGCGGTTGGTGACAAAGTCACAGCACTCGGGATTTTCATAGCACGATGTCTCCTCGCTGTCCTGGGACCAGTGCATTAGGATGGGGGGAAACGACACCAGGGCTGAAATAGCCCACACCGCACACACCACCACCTTGGCTCGTGCTTTTGTTAAAAGGCTTTGATAGCGAAATGGAGAGATGATGGCGATATACCTGTCTATTGCAATTACGCACAGGGTCTCGATGCTCGCCGTGACGCAAAGTACATCAAGAGATATCCAGAATTCACAGAAGAACGATCCATACATCCAGGCTCCTCTGACCTCAAGGGCTGCGCCAAATGGCACCACCAGTAACCCCATGATTAGGTCTGCGCACGCCAGAGATACGATGAAAACATTGGTGAGCGTCTGGAGCCTCTGATTCCGCGCTATGGCGACTATAACCAGTATATTTCCCACTACAATGACAAACACTATCAGACCCATGAGGATTCCCATGCCCACGAGCCACTGTTCTGAAACGTTAAGATCCACCGTGGCGCGTTTAGAGTCATTGCTGTAGTTTACGGACGGTAGCCCGTCTCCCATGATTTGGAGAAAAGAAGCGCGTTCATTCAGAACTTCAGGTCCTGTGTGGAGCGCTTCCATCCGCGCTCTGCTCTCCAGCTCCGCGCCCGCACGCGCTCGCCGAAAGAACGAGCCGAGCGAAGAGTACAACAGTGACGTCACGAGTTGCACAGCCAATTGCGCTGCATTTATAAATTGTAAGGCGTTCACTCTCTGATACATTCAAAGAGAAGCGCAAGAACCATCTGCTCTTCTAAAGTGCGGGCATTGTGCTGCGCTTTTACGCACGGACATTTCAAGAATGAAAGCATACCACCCCATGCACAGAGGAGTTCTGAAGTCTGAGCGCACAAGCTTTTCCAGTTTAAACTGGGAAACAATCTCCAAAAGTTAGAGAGTGTAAAATAGAATGCTTTTCTTGCTGCGTAAAGATTATGCACAATTTAAGCTGCCGGTGATTAATTAAATGTAGGAAAATTGTCAAAAATATAGCAGACGTTAAATAAAATATGTAACTTACACACTCCAACAAATAAAAAGATTCAAATTAGACCTGGAAACATTTTTGTGACATTTGAAATGTTTAAATAAAAGCATTTACATGTTTCCTTAAGTGTTACTGCCTTAAATATTTCCTAACTCTAACCCATTTTTAAATCCATGATCGTCTAATCTGTCTCATCATGGTGTCTAAGATTATTCTGCTGACCGGAATATAACATCTATTCACCCACGAGCTACAAAACTACAATAATCCTTTTAGGTTTTAGAGCAACAAGTGTGTTGCTGCTGAATCATTTGATTCTCTTGTCTCTGTATGACTGATCTCTTGAGCATTTAGTCAAAAAAATAATTAATCATAAAATCAGTTTGCACATGAGCAAACTTATACAAATTGCATTCTTTATTTATTTTTGTTTATTAGTTTGACCTCGGCTCAATTAAGAGGTCATTAAATGAACAGCATCCCACAACATATTGTTAGACAATATTGTTGGACAATGAAACTGAAAGGCCTGGTGTAAGACCACAATTAAAGTAAAAAAATCTAGGAGTTATCTTTGATTCTGAGCTTTGTCAACAATTGAGCTCAGAAGTTTAGAATAGTTACAATCAACTGAGGATCATCTCCTGACTTAAATCCATACTTTCCTTTCAAGATCTGGAAAAGTCATTTGAGGTTTTCAGTTGGTTCAACGCGGGGCACAGCAGCCACCAAAAAAATCTGCTCATATTTCACCAGTTTAAGCTTTCCTTCATTGGCTTCCAGTTATTTTTAGAATTCAGTTCAGGATTTTACTAATTGTTTTTTAAGCACTGAATGGGCAAGCACCTTCTTATATTTTAGAGCTTGTTAATTTACATTCAACTCCTCTGTTCCTTAGGTTGACCAATAAAGTTTTATTACAAATTCTTTGATCACAAATTAAATTGAAAGGGGATAGAGTCTTTGTAGTCGCTGCTCCATGTTTGTAGAACCAGCTGCCACTGGACATCAGGAGTGCTTCTTCTCTCTCTATTTTTAAGTCCAGACTTAAGACACATATTTATTCTATTGACTTTTTAAGCCTTTAATCTTTATTGTGCATTGTTGTTCTTCATTCAATAATTTATTATTACCTTTGTTGTGTTTTTACTTTGTTTTAGGATATGTTTTTTTAGCCCTTTGGTCAGTGCCAAACTGAAGTTAAATTAACTTTATAAATAAACTTTATTTTTACTACAATAATTTAAAAGTATGGAGTAGGACCTCCTTTTGTGAGAAATACAGCATCAGTTGGGAATGACAGATACAAGTTCTGCACAGTGGCCAGAGGGATTTTAAGCCATTCTTCTTGCAGAATAGTGGGCAGGTCACTATGTGATGCTGGCAGAGGAAAACGTTTCCTGACTCGCTCCTCCAAAACACCCCAAAGTCGCTTAATAATTTTTAGATCTGGTGACTGTGCAGGCCATGGGAAATGTTTAACTTCACTTTCATGTTCATTAAACTAATCTGTCACCAGTCTTGCTGTGTATATTGGTGCATTGTCATCCTGATACATGGCACTGCCTTCAGGATACAATGTTTGAACCATTGGATGCACATAGTTCTCCAGAATATTTTGGTAGTCCTTGGAAGTGACACTCCCATCTAGTGCAAGATTTGGGCCTAGAGAATGCCATGATATTGCAGCCCAAAACATCACTTATCCACCTCCATGCTTTACTCAGGCAACAGTCTGGGTGTTATACTTCTTTGGGGCTTCTCCACACTGTAACTCTCCCGGATTTGGGAAAGACAGTGAAGGTGGACTCATCAGAGTACAATACATGTTTCACATTGTCCACAGCCCAATATTTTTGCTGCTGGCACTATTGAAAATGACATTTGCTATTGTTATTGTTTGCTATTGTGATGATTGCTTTGCATGAGTAAAGGCTTTGATGTATATTGGAGGTGTGGAGCTCCCGATGAACAGTTTTGGTGGAGAGTTGAGGTGCACATTTACTTCTACAGTGAGTTGAGCAGCTGTGGTTTTATGTTTTTTTTTTTTTTTTTTTTGGATACATTTCGGGTTAGCACTTGGTCATACCTTTTAGACATCTTCCTCTTGCATCCATGGATACTCCTGTTTTATTTTCAAAAGATTTCGGAAGATATTAACTTTTATATCAAGCATCGAACCAATAATCAATAGGAGGGCTGAACCTGATGATGCAATCAATGGGAAATGTGTAAATGATATTCTAGTTTTATTATTTTGCATGTTATGAATAAAATGAAAACTATAGATTGTTTATATTTGCTCCAGATGAGTCTTGTGTGTAACAGTGTTTGTCATGTCTTGATTATAATAATTCAGATCTTACAATGCGACATGGCTATCGTGTTCATATACAGTCTGACCAGCTACAATCATAAAAGATTATTAAAAATTCCACATTGTGAGCTGGGCTTGGAAATACCTGGTAATGAACATCCAGATGCTGTTCACACTGCAGAGAGTGACTTGAAAATGTCAATAGTGCTACGTTCTTTCCTTTCAATAATTAAAACACACAATAAAAATGACAACAGTGAGATAAGACATTCGGCAGAAATAGTATCACATAAAAAATAGTCCAACAGTCGGTGACAATAACACTGTGCACACATACAGTATGCAATAAAAAAAATTAATGCATGAGCATTTTTACACACAGTTCCTTATGGTATATATGTTTCATGTAAACATCAGTTCCATCTTCTCAAACATCTGGAAAGTAATATGCAACAGCGGTGCCTGACAGCAATTACAGGGCCCCTGAACAGATATGCTGCATGTTTGCAAAGTCCACAATGCGCAATTCAGTTGTTCCACAATCATTCCCCAGCACTTTCCTGGACAAATCACCACCAACAAAGCTAAAAAAAGAGCCAACACTGGGCCACTTGCTTTCCTTATGAAAACGAATCAGCCCGGCCGCGAGATGTTTTTCTAACAGTAGGAAGCTGTTACTGTAGATAAGATCATAATTGCACCTCCTTATAGCCGGGACACAGACAGGCACATTAGACTAATGCTGCCAACACAGAATTTCATCTACATTCCTGCATTGTAAAACGTTTTTCAATTTGATTCTTTTGCAAAAAAAAGCCAGCAGGTTATTAGTAGTGCCAGAAATAGAGATGTTTGAAATTGCCTGCATCTACGTGTTATAACGCGGGCCACTTTCAACCCGTTTTTCATTGTTCGATCCATCAGATAAAGTCCTGAGACTGTTGTGAACGGAATGATCTCACTCTTTCTGAGTGGGAAAAAGGAAGTCTACTCATATTGCATGACTCTGGAGTAGCAATGTTTGTTATGCAATCTGTATAGCATAAATAAACCCATTCAATGCTAAGAAACACATGAACATATTGGAGAATTTGGAAATGTGGGTAATGCAGTTTAAGGGTAATGGCTGTGTAATGATGGATGACTCAGATGTAGTTAGAAGGAAAGTCATAAGAAAAAAATGTCAGCACTTGTGTTTTGTTGGCCTAAATCTGGGGTGTTCCACAAAGCAGGTTTAATTTACCTTCACATTATTTTGACCAAAACCTGTTTACTCAAGGTGTGTCAGTTCCAAAACTGCTGCAGGGAGTAAGTTTAGTCAGTCAGCGCAGAGTTTGTTTACTGTGAACACAATAAACTGATTTCACGTGGCCGCCATTTTAAAATCGAAAGTGAGGCTGCGGTGGGAAGAAACCCTGGAGTCACACAGGAACAACATCTGTGATGGCGTATTGTTGTGTACCTGGCTGTATATCTTATCAGCGAGGAGCAGTTGACAAAGATTTTTCATTTAACAGCTTTCCGAGTGACCCGAAGGTCCGTTTTGAATTTATAGTGAAAATAAAAAGGGATATCGGACCTCATTTTCAAGTTATAGGTGCAGTATCTTCCACAATGCTAATAGCTTAGCAAAAATCTCTGAATCACAGTCCCTCCCCTGCCGTCCAGAGCCACACCTCCTAAAACTTGAGCATGTGCACCTTAAAGATGACAGCAAAACCCCATCTCATGTGTTAAAAGCGACTAGTGCTTGTTCGGTGGCGTGCAGGAATTACATGCATTACTATGCCTAACTGACATTTAATATTCAGAGTAGCATGGTAAATAATATAAGGAAAGCGTCACAGTTCGTCATTGTTCAAAAATGAACCAGTGTGATGTAAATATAAAACCATCTTCAACTCAGTAAAGCTGGTTAGGTGGAATAGCGCTATTTACTTGTGTTTTGTTGGATTTTAGTGGCTGACACTTTTGTAACAACAACAGCTAACGTTACATCAGCTTTGCGTGAAGCTAAAACAGTTTTAAAACATAATATTACCCGTCTAAGAGAAATTCTTCTGCTATGGTGTCATTCTTTTTCCAGCATGCAAAGGTAAATCCATGATTCAGGTTTTTAGAAAGTTTTAATTCACAATTTTTTACCGATCTGTCTCTCTTTCTCTTTCGATCTCTCTCGCGATCTCTCTCATGAACGCCAATGCACAAACAGCGGAGCTGCGTACAAATGGCTGCGCAGTTGTTCAAATCTGCATTTGCTGACAGACAGTTTGAGCTGCTTATCGGAATTATGAGAGATGTCGTCCTGACTCTATTTAATTGGATGAACATTTTTTAGTTTTGTGCCTTACCCAGAACATAAAAATGCAAATAAATACATTTAGATCACTTACTCTAATCAATACTATTGGAATGTGAAGAGACGTTCAACCAGCACAACAAAAAATGCTTCTGAAGACAATCACCTACTGCACCTTTAAGGGAAATGGCAAGTTAAGGGAATTGGCCCATCAAATATACATTTTAATTGCCATTTATCAAACTCAAGTTAACAAACTAATTCCTTTACTATAAACATTACTATATTATAGTTTTTAATAGAGAATTTATAAAATATAAGAAGAAATATAAGAAACGCATAGCTCAGATGTGAACTAAGCCTTGTCAGAGTTCATTTTCAGCATATGTTGCTTTGGTTACATGCATACCTTGAAAGTCACTAAAAGGGGATCTGCTTACAAATCCTTTAGCTTACCCTGGTATGTCACATAACCTGCTTTCTTACTTTTATCTCATTTGATAACATTAGGTAATGGAATAACTAGCATAGTTATGAGAAGCGTATATAATTATTTATTTTTTTGTTAATATTATTTATTAGAAATATTCATATTATTTGTAAGCGACTGTTAAACAATGCAGCTTTTGTTTGTTCATTGTTAGTTCATGTTAACTTATGTATAGCAAACTATTATGAGCAAATGACTTAAACCATAACGATTTAAAATGACTTAAAAATCATATACTAAATATTTTTAAAGTGTGATTATTGGATTTGGTTATTTAAAAATCCAGTTTAGGTTGTCTTTAACTTTAGGAGTCTTGAACATAATAACATTACCAAGATTTAACTACGGTAAGAAATATATTGTTGTAAGTTAGTGGTTTGAATTTACCAGTGATAAGTAATGGCACCTTATTTTAAAGTATTACCATTACCAAGTTAACATTTTCCTTGTATAATATTATATGAAATAGTCGTAAAAATTCATAAGGTTTTTGATAAAATTAAAAAGTATCTTATAATGAGCGAATATATGACTGAGGAAAACAAATACAGTTTGGAATAATAAAGAATTTAGATGTTCAGTAGGAAATCATAGTATGTTGATTTAGATTCAGTGAGATTATTTAATTAAAGATGTGCCTAAAAGACTGATTCAAAGTGACAACTTTATCTTTTTAAGTACTGTTGGTTTGTACATAATAAGATTGAAGTGTCTACAGCCTTCTTTTTAAGCAAATAAGGATTTGTGCAACTAACTTAACAATATATACCAATTTAATCCTTGTAATGACTTTCTGCATGGCAGAACAAATGTTAAGCCATAGCCACAGTGTAGCTAATAAAACATATTCTGAATTTAAATCAGCCCACTGCTAAATAAAGCATGGAAAATGAACATTCTTCTCAGCATTATCGAAATGAAAGGATTAAAACCACACAGACTTATGTTATGTAAAGTACTGTGACAATTATGTAAGCGAAACCTAGGTAACTTTTCACATTTCTGTTCACAGCGGTCTAATTATCTTTAGCTTCATGCCGTTTTATTAAAATCCACCGAGCACAGCTTTCAAGTCGTGGTAAATGTCTCCAGAATATTAATAAAATACAATTTTTAACATGAAGTTCCTCACGTGTGTTTACTCAAACACCTGCACCGGAAAATAGACTTACATTTCTTTGACCTTCAGAAAGAAATTGTTGTAGCTCAGAGGAGGAATCAACAACTAATACAATGCTTCAGAAAGAGGAAAACAAAATGTAAAGGTTGCATTATGAATTGTGCATCTGAATATTAGTTGAAATTGAGGATCCAGGCATTTTAAAACCCTTGAGGGAGGCTGTTCATTTTCGGAGGCTCCACATCTGTCTGTCAGTCCATAAACTTCACACTCCATATGGTTTCATACATTCCATACGTTTAACACTCCTGGCAAATACCAAAGATAAAAACCAGCATCTGTCTTGCCTTGCTTCCTAATGGACGGATCGTTCAAAGGGTCATTATCTGACAAACAGCACACTTTGATCTCATCCTTGATTTTTAACCTTGCAAAACATGTTGTTCAGTCGGGGAGCTTTGCATATTCAAACATAAACATTCAGCTGAAGTGATGTGTGTTTGTTTTGAGGTGCGTTATTGAATGGTCGGATGTACATAGTGTTTTACCACAGACAGAAAAGAGCTTCATTCAATTTGTACTGTATGGTTTGGATTTATAGGGCACTGTGATGCATGACTAAGTGGATGAAAACGCAGAACCATGAAAATAAAATCAGTTTAATGGATATTTGCACAAAATGCTAATTTTGGACTACTATATTAAATGTATAAATTTGCTTTGTGGATGGTTGTGTGTGAATAGTAAAGTCTAAAAAGACTTTGCCTGTGTCTGGTGAATGTGTATCAACATTTTGTTTACTTCACACGTCTAGTAAAAAGCAGCTTTAAAAGAAAAAAGGTAGACACTTTGTAATTTAGAACTGTTAAGCTGACAACTTAATTTTGGTTCCTTTATGGTTACTCCCTTTTTTAAGTAAAATCAACCAATCAACAATGTGTTTACACACTTTTCAAAAGTAAAGCCAACTAATCTCTTTAAAAGCAACAGGTTTACTCCGTTTTTTTAGGTAACTTAACTAATCACTTTAAAAGCATCAGCTTTAGTCTGTTTTTTTTTTAAAGTAAACTAATTTCTTTTTACTGTGTAAATTAAATAATTCTGTAAAAAATATTAACTTCATTTTCAGAGCTGCTCAAAGAGTCATTTTTATTATAATTTTGGGAGAACAACTGTGATATCTACACATCAAGTATCTTCATAACAACTGATCAAAATAAAAGTTTGGTTAATCTCAAACAAATTGTGACCGAAATATATTTAAATCATGCATTCATTTATTTTCATTAGTTTTTCGTTTTTTCATTCTTTGTCCCTGATTTGTCAGGGGTCACCACAGTGGAATAAACTGCCAACTTATCCAGCATATGTTTAATGCAGCAGATGCCCTACCAACTGCAACCCAGTGCTGGGAAACACCCACACTCTTGCATTCACATTTCCAATCTCCAATTCACTTGAATTGGTGCATGTCTTTGGACTTTGAGGGCATCCAGAGGAAACCCACCTGAACACAGGGAGAACGTGAAAACTCCACACAGAAATGTCATCTAGTCCAGCCGGGACTCAAACCAGTGACATTCTTGCTGTATGGTGACAGTGCTAACCATTGAGCCACTGTGCTGCCCATGTATTAAATGCGATTCGCTAAGTAATAATAACCAGGGCTTGACATTAACCTTTTTTCCTTACCAGCCAGCTAGCACTTGTTAGCTAGTTAGCTAGTACTTTTGTAAAATTCTAGCCACAATTTTGTTTTTTGGAAAATATATTTATATTCTTGAATATGACTTGGCCATGCTTGATTTAAAGTCATTTTACATGACCTAGGTCAGGGGGTCCAAACTCAGTCCTGGAGGGACGGTGCACTGCATAGTTTACCTCAAACTTCCTTTAACAAACCTGCCTAGAAGTTTCTAGTACACCTAGAAAGGCTTGATTAGCTGGTTCGGGTGTGTTTAATTGGGGTTGGAACTAAAATAGGCAGGACACCGACCTCTCCAGGACTGAGTTTGGACACTCCTGACTCTAACAACTTAAATTATGACATGCTACACAAGCTGTTAAACAGTAGGCACCATTTGAAAATAATCAAAACCTTTCATCAAAGTTGACCTAAAACCAAAACATTGTGGAAGTACATGATTTAAGAAAACTGCAATTAAAAAAATATATTTGCAATCCAACAGTAGTTGCTGTCTAAACCGCCACTGCTGAAATATATCAAGTCAATGTCAAGCCCTTATAATAAGGATTTTTTAAAAATAATGATGCAAATTTTACGTAATGATAATATCATAATGGTAAATAAATAAAAAACAAACAATTTTAACAATTATAAAGTAGAATTTTTATTTCACGAACAATATTAAAGCACCCCAAAATGTTTATTGTGTTCTCTATTTATATTTTTCTGTAAAATGTTTATTAAATGATTCCTAAAATGTTTCGAATTTTCAATATGGTTCTTCTGTGACATTGCTCCAAAACCCTACATGAGTAAAATGTAAATCAATGGGTTCAGTCAGTGTTGTTATTGGAATCCATTGGCTTTCTTTGTATCAATTAAAATATCGTCTTTTGTGTTCCACAGGAAAAAGAAAAAAGGCACAACATGTTTGGGACAACACGGGTGAGTAAATTCTGTCAGAATATTCATTTTGGTTGAACTGTCTATTTTTGCTTGATGCCAGATGGGCTTCCACCAGCACTTTGACACGCTCTTCACTCCAATCCATTCCTATCACATAAATTAATATTGACAGTTCTTTCATGGATAAAATGAAGGGTGGTTACTTGGTAAGTGGCTGCTAAGGAGTTCTGATGATCTGTAGCATATTACTGTGGGGTTTATTTAGATGAGAGATGCCCAAACTAGGGCCCGCATGGCCCATGGTAACCTTTGATTTGGCTCGCCATCCCATCTGAGAAAAGAAGGAGAATGATGGGGATGGTTTAGAAATTGTCATTTCAAATTCAATGTAATGTTTCCTGTTTGTTTCATTGATAAAAACTAAGTGAAATTAAATGTTTCAATTAAATGGTGTAAATTAAATCAGATTTTGTTTAAATGTACATACTGTCACCTGACAATGCGGAGACTTTGGTGAGCAAATCAAGTCAAAGGCAGATTCTGCTTGATTAGTGTATTCAGCACTGAACTCCACTGCGTTTTAAACGTGATTGTTTTTATTTCAAAACGTTATCTTTTCAAAAGTTATACTGCATTAGAATAATTTTAAATAATCTTTTCTTTTTATTTTGAAATATTAGAAAATATATTAGGAAACTACCCATGGCTTCTTTTATGTAATATAGTTTGGTATATTTACCTTCTGCCCAAGGCTCTCGATGATATTTGGTTTTTGGCCCTTTATACAAAAAGTTTGGGCTGCCCTGATTTAAATGCTCTTTCTCGTTCTTTTTCTTCGTCATTATAGCATTATTCGTCTATAGCTTGATCCTAAATGACAAATACAGTTGCAATCAGAATTACTAGCCCCTCTGTTTATTTTTTCCCCAATTTCTGTTTAACGGAGAGAAGATTTTTTCAACACACTTCTAAACATAATAATTTTAATAATTAATTTCTAATAACTGATTTATTTTATCTTTGCCATGATGACAGTTAATAATATTTTACTAGATATTTTACTAGTCACTTTTATACAGCTTAAAATGACATTTAAAGGCTTAAGTTTGGTTAACTAGGCAGGTTAGGGTAATTATGCAAAGTATTGTATAATGATGGTTTGTTCTGTAGACTATCAAAAAAAGATTTTGCTTAAAGGGGCTAATAATTTAACCTTAAAATGTTTAAAAAAAAATAAGTAATTAAAAATGCTTTTATTTTAGCCAAAATAAAACAAATAATTTCCCAGAGATCGGTTGCGGCTGAAAGGGCATCCGATGCGTAAAAACTTGCTGGATAAGTTGGCGGTTCATTCCGCTGTGGTGACCCCGGATTAATAAAGGGACTAAGCCGACAAGAAAATGAATGAATAAAACAAATAAGACTTTCTCCAGAGGAGAAAATATTATCAGACATACTGTGAAAATTTCCTTGCTCTGTAAAACATCTTTTGGGAAATATTTAACAAAGTTGAAAAAATCTAAAGGGGTTCTGATAATTCTGATTGCAACTTGTACATTTAAACTGCATAGATTAGTGCTTATGTAAACACATGTGTATTCACTTCTTTATTCCTCACTTTTATTTTATGCCACCTCATAAATTGATAATCAGATTGCTTGACAATGCTTTTGATTTAAAACGTCAATGTTCAGGTTATATTTGTATTTATGATGCAAAATGGATACATTCAGTGAAATGATCATTTTTTTTCAAATTCAATTGTTGAGCTACAGATCACATACAATATGGCTTTAGTTGAAAATATTGTTCTGAAAATATAATTCTTTACCTAAAATGCTAAATTAATGTACAGATTTTGAATTCATCTTGCTCCATTTTATTTTAGACAACCCCATAGCCTGACTGTCTGAACTTGACAAAAAACCTGTCTGAAAAAGGAGAGATACGCAGGGTTAATAGTCCTGTCAAGAAAATCCTAACTGGACTCGAAGGACTAATAAGGGGGTTTTACCGACATGACATTTCTGTCCACCAACACTCACAATATCACAAAATCTAAACTGATGCCTTGAGTTCATGTTGTTGTCTCTTCTATTCACCCATGACATTCTCCAGATTATTTCTCTGCTGTACTGGCAGAGAAAACCAGAATGTTTTTCCTTCCCCCCCCAAAAAAAATACAAGAATGTCATTGTTAAACTGATGAATTCTCGAATTGATATTTGCATGCGCGTAATCATCTCAAGAGTGCAAATGCTCTTTCGCTGCGAGCTGTTGTGATGATGTGTGTCAAAAAAGCAGCTGTCTGATTGACTGCCTGTTCAACTCTAATGTTCTGTTTCCTTATTTACGCTCCTGTTAATCCTGCATATGGACTAATCTCCTAATGTTCTTTCTGGTTAAATATTAGCCTGTTGCACTTTAATGGCCGTCGCAGCTTCTCTGGGGAATTCTTGCGGGTAGAAATTAACATTTTCGGTGGCGTTCGGTGTTTGCTGAGAGATTATGAGGATCACATTGGACTCCACAAAGCGTATATTTTCACAGCTCAGCTTTATTTGGAATTGCTGAGAACATTAAGTCAGGGAAATGGAGTGTGCTGGCAGTAGCGGTTTCAGGCAGGCAGACAAACACTAACAAGCAAATGAATGGAGCACATGCTTATCAGCTGCGTGTGGACCAAACATACTTATAATTTGTTCAATTGCTTAGCATTGTTTAATCAGGGTTTCTGCAGGTTTCATCAAGTCAAACTTAAGACTTTTTTTAAGACAAATATAAATGAAATTTCAGACTTGGGCTAAACGCTAAGGAGATTTTTAATAGTCTTTTTTAATAGTTCCAGTTAAAACTATAAAAAACTGTGAAACAAATGTTATTATAAGAAAGATATTTAAACCATATTGGTAAAAAAATAAACTTTTGTATTGCTGGTGATTGGATGGGTCCGATTTACTCTCAAAAATAAAGGTACACGATCTGTCACTGGGGTGGTACCTTTTCGAAAAGTACAAATTTGTTTGCACATTAGTACCTAAAAAGTACAAAAGTGTTCCTCTTAAAATGTTAAGGTACTAATATATACTTTTGAGATACCAATATGGACCCTTCAGGTACAAATGTGTACCTTTTAAGAAGGTACCACCCCAGTGACAGCTCGCATACCTTTATTTCTGAGTCTTGGGTTACCTTACATAGACATACAGTAGGAAACTAAAGACCTGTTTAAAATTATTTAAGACCTGCATAAAAATATTTTAGGGACTTTAAGACTTCTTAATGCCTAAAATTTAAGTTTTTCAAATTTAAGACATTTTAAGACCCCACGGACACCCTGTTAATGAATTAAGTGTTACAGACTTACCATTTAAAATGTTTCTGTTTGAAGAAAATAATACTGACATCTGGAGACTGTGGAGGTCAACTCAATATCATGTTTTGTGAGATAATTTGAGCCTTGTGTGTGTTATCCTGCTGGATGTGCTCATTATATGTGGTCTAAAAGGGATAACCATTGTCAACAACAGACCTCAGGGAGGTTTTGGATTTTAAAGTGGTGGACAAACCTTTTTACTGAACTATTAAGTGCATTATCAGAGCATTTTTATTTTAAGTAATCTTTAATTTTACTTCACTACCACAATAACAACACCTTTTTCATCAATAAGTCGAATCTTATGAATTTACTTGGTTCACAAAATGCACTGATCAATTCATTTGTGAACCAGACAGATCGGATTCTGTATTCAGTAACTTCTTTTTCAAATCACCAGTTCAAAAACGAGTCTACAATTAAAGCGTTAATTCACCCAAGAATGACAATAATGTTATTAATAACTCGTCTATATGTCATTCCAAACCACATCATTCTTCTGAGAGCTCCCTTATCATCCATTGACAGCTATGGTTGTGGCTCAGCTATATGCCTTCAGTGGTTCAATCACAATAATATCAAGCAACAAAAATAATTATGTGTGCACATAAAACAAAAATAATGACTTTCTTCAACAGCATCTTCTCATTGTCAGTATAGGGTGCATGTTGACATTGGTTGCACCTCTGGCATAGTACATGTGCTTTGACATATGCCTGTGCTTTTTTCAAACACAGTGTGTTTATAAATGTGTGCCATACTGTCCATAAATAATGACTCAGTGATCCAAACAACAAGTTGAAAATGAGTGTCTCTGCCATCCAAATATCGCAGAAGAAACGGAGACTCATCTAACTACACAATCTTTTATTATCCAATTTTGGCATGCTGACAGAAATGGCTTTTGCTGCTGTAGCTCACCTTCTTCAAGTCAGGAAATGTGCTTTTCTGCAGACCTCGCTTGTAATTTAGTTAAGACTAAAATACATCTGGCCATTATACTCTGACTTGTGATCCTGACAAGCAAATTTTGACCTGTAGAATTTTCGCTCTCCTTTTTTGATTTTTTTTTTCTCATCGCTATAGTCGCTTTTCCACTGCACACGACAAATAACAATCGACAGACTGGAAGTCATTTATGGAGGGTAGCTCTGTGAGCCGTGTGGAGTTCCGATCAACTCCGTATGTGGAAAATTTGAGCTGTGGATTTGTTAAAATATTTGAACTCCTGCGACTGGACCTTATGTGACCGGCTGACCGGATGTGATGTATTCCAGTGTGTTGTTCAAGCATGTCCGTGCACACCAGATGAGAAATAGGAGTTTTTAGTTATTTTTTGAATTAGAAAAAAAGTCTATATTAAAAAAAAATTACATTCATAAATTAAAATGAGTAATAAAAATATATTGTTATTTTTAATCTTGTCTCCACATTCATTCCGAAAATATTAGCAGTCTATGATGAGTTTCTACTAATTACTAATCTACTAATTATTCAACCTGGGGCGTTGCTAGACATAAAGCTCTACTGGGGCACATCTTCCCCTCAAAAAAAATAAAAAAATAAAAAATTATATTTTTCAAAATTTATATATATATATATATATATATATATATATATATATATATATATATATATATATATATATATATATATATATATATATATATATATATTGATAAAAATAATATATAATTACAAATAAATAACAGTATTATTGTTATTAAACTATTGTAATTTTAAATAAATAACATAAATTAATCCTTAATGTAACTGCAAAACAATCTAAAGACACAACTATGCTAAAATAATTATAATAATAATTTAAGAAATCTTTTACATAAATATTAATTTCATTTAAATAAAATTCTCTAGATAATACAAAAATTTGTTAGAATTATCTGTTGTGTGTTTTCTTTGACCCAACTCTGAGAATTAGGTTTACATCTCTTCCCTGACTCATAATCCCTCTGTTTTGCTTCAGAAGTCATGCTTATTCTAAATAAGATCATCATCATAATATTTCAACTTTTTTGTCGAGTTGAAAACTCACTGCATGCAGACACCTCCACATAAAAGACTGTTACGCTGGTTTCACAATTACCTCATGAGCGGCGCGAAATTTTTTCGGCATGCATGTTCACAACCGGGAGCTGGAGCGGTGTGTGAGGGGCGCGCGGTTATGTTTTTTTTTGTGGACATGCGTGCTTTTTGATTAAACTACATTGCTTTCACCCGCGTTGGTTCGGTATAACGAATAACGAATTTATTCTGGGATTACCACTTTTAATAACTTGCATATAAAGTGTAGTATCTCAAAGTATTTACTGGGGCACTGGCAATTTTTCCTGGGGCACGTGTCCCAGTAAATGGGGTCTAGCGATACCCCTGCATTCAACAATGGTGAATGCACAGAGAACAGAGGCTCTTGCTTTTGCACTCCTTTATTTCGGATACCGCGAGAATACAGGTTTTCTCCCATGGTGCACGACAACACTGAATATTCATTCTGAATATGTGTCTGAATGTCGTGTGCAGTGAAAGGCAGCTTAAAGTTTTTTTTAAAAAGAAAATTAGACCAAGAAAATTAGCAGTTTCAAAAATCAATATTTAGATTATTGTGAACAAATCTCCATGCTAAATGCTGTGAGTTACTGTCATGTGACTGGGTGATCAAATACTTGTGTTAATATGCAGTTAATTGTAATTACCATAGTTACAACATTCCAACTATTTAAAAATCATCCCCATACTTGTAGTCGTAATCACAACTATTACATTTTCTGAGCACCAAGCGACAATTCCACTACCTGACCACACACTGATTTAGCCACTGTGTTTTTATGTAGAACATCACACGTAGTCATTTTGGAAATCGATTACGGTAATCGAGAGATGACATTAACTCAGCTTCTACATTAATCTTGATTAATAAATGCTGGGCTCAATGGTTCAGTGGTTAGCACTCACAGCAAGAAGGTCATCGGTTTAAGTCTCAGCTGGACCATGCCTCAGTTGGCATTTATGTGCATGTTTGGATGTTCTCCCTATGTTTTCCCCTCCGGTTTCCCCACAGTTGAAATACATGCAGTATAGGTAAACAAAAATTGCCCTTAATGTATAAGTGTATGTGTGTGTGTGTGAATGTGAGAGTGTATGGGTTCTTCCAAGAACTGGATTGCAGCTGGAAGGGCATCCGCTGTGTAAAACATATGCTGGAGTAGTTGGCGGTTCATTCTGGTGGTTGTTCAATGTTAGAGTATTCTAAAATGTCACTGAAAAAAAAAAAGCTGAATTAAGCTAAAATGAAACATTTCTGTTGGAACAGATGGTCTGCTGTCATTTACGCATTGGTCCTTTAGCGTAGTGAAGAGGATATGAAAACACTAAACGCATAAATGCTGGCAAAATAAACTTTATTAGACCACTGCATCCAATTAATCTGTTAAAGTGCAGAATTTGGAGGCTGTAGAAAAGAGCTGCCCTCAGAAGGGAGAGAGATAAATTGTGTTTTTATTCAATCAGTTTATCAGCCACAGGAAAAGCAGGCAAAAACAGAAACAGGACAGTATTTTAGCGGTCATTTCTACGCAATAACCTGGTCTGATTCACACTCTCCAAGCGCACGATCTGCAAGCACATGATTTATCAGCCAGCTTTACAAATACACATTGTTAATGCATAACAGGCTGAGAGGATAACATTTCAGAAAACATTAATATGCAGATGTAAATGCCTCATGATTCCATCCAACAAAGGACTGAATAGTGAAATTAATGTCACTGCTTGATTTACAAAACATAAGTCATTAATATAAAGTGTATTGCTCATTGAAAAGGCACTTATGCCCGGTAAACAGTAATAAATAATGGCAATAAAAATAGCATTAAGTCTGACTGATCATTTACAAGAACGTCTTACAGCATCATATGGTGAAGGAAAAAAATGTAGTAATAATAATAACAACATCTGCCAACCCAACCATGAAGGGCTGTCAGAGCAGCTGACAAGGGCTACATTTTGACACTACACTGCATAATTTCATATATTATTGCGCGAGAGCATGTGAGAGAGTGAATGGCGATGGCTGGTAAAGATATCAGGCTATTAAACAAGGGCATTACACAAGCTTAATCATGTGAAACACCCCTTGAGGAGCATAAAAATATTGCTGATGAGAATGAGGCACTTTGTTCAATATTTGTCAAGCTGTAACAGTCAGATCCCGACTCCACAATTAGTACTTGCGATCCATCATTAGCATGATGACGGGCATGTGAATTGTCTGATTACTACAGTATGTGTTAGCCACAGGATGTGATTTGAGTGTTGATGGGATATTCACCTAAAAATCCTTCACTCACACTCATGTCATTAATCTCTTTCTTCTGCAGGATGCAAAACAGTGGGGGAAAAAAGTTTGAGTCAGTGGGGCCCAAAAACAACCCTATTGGATCTCTATTTGTAAAGTTTTGGATACATTAAAAGGCATTTACATATTTTAGATAAATAAATTAAATAGAAATAAACATGAACATGTTTGGAATGACATGAGGGTGATGTGGGGGAATTTTCCATTAAAGATTTCCAAACCCATAAAGATTTTTGTTCATCTTAAGAAGACAAATGAAGATATTCTTAATCTGATATCAGAGAGATTCTGCCCTTCCATTGAAAAGTCTGTTCAACCGAAAACGGTTTAAACATTCATTAAAGGGTTATTTCACCTAAAAATAATAATTAATAATCCTCAAGTCTTTCCAAATACCTGAGACCTTTGTTCATTTTCAGAACACAAATTAAGATATTTTAGATTGAATCAGAGAGCTGAAAACAAACAATGTAAAACAACAATCCGGAGACATTCAAAGTCCAGAAAGTGAACCACAAACATTGACAAAACATTCTATGTGACTTCTGTGGTTAAAATGTAGTCATATGAAGCTTCATGAACACTTTTGTCCACAAAAAACTGTAAATATTTAATATTTTATTTAATATAATTTAATATTTATACACATTTATTACAGGCAATCCAATGCACTACTATTAGATTAGAGGTCTGTGCAGGACTGTTCCCACTATCCCACTGTAGGACCACTCCCCTATTTATTAACTATTTTTTTTAACTGCTGAAAAAAACAGTCCTGTGCAGACCTCTAATCTAATGGTAGTACATTTTATTACCTGTAGAACATGTGCAGCCTGACAACCTGATGTAGAAGAGAAGATTTGTCCTATAGAACAACACATCCAGTGCATCACTCATCGAACAACCTGCCTGTTCTGTCTAAGGGCCGTTATGCACATGCTGCATGCACAGACACACGAATGAAATGCATGAAGCAGATAGCCCTGGTCCATTCATGCAACATGCGTAAATGGTCCTAAGTACAGATTAACTGTGGTAAATATGAATGAGTAATGAAAAGCCTCTACAACTTATGACTTTGCGCTCTTAGTCAGGGGAGGCTGATGCAGAGTCAGAGACAAGTACTGTATAAATCTAGTTAAAAGTGCAGATATGCTTTTCTAAAAGGATGTCTGGAATAGGATAGTCTATTGTTTGACCCGCTCTCGGTTAAGTTACACGCCTGCATTCTATATGGAAAATGTATCCTAATAAATTCAACCTCATTGGTTCTCATGCATCAAGCGAGCATGCTTGAGCTTCTGTGACCAGATATGAATGCTGTAAACATTGTTCGTTGATCAACTTGGGAATAAAAGACTAAATCAGAAATCTGTTCATCTTAAAATAAACAATTGTCTCTTTACAAGACTTGGATGAACCCTAATTCATTTGAGCTCTCTGAGCTTCTATATAACATAACAATCCTGAGACATTTAAAGTCTAGAAAATCAACCGAAAACATTGTCAAACATTCTACGTGACTTCAGGATTCATATGAAATCATACAAAGCTTCATGAAAACTTTTGAACACAAAAAACTGTAAATATGACAGTTTGCCTATATCTTCTTTTCTGCATCAGGCTGTCAGGGTGCGCATTTACTACAGGCAACACAATGTAGATTAGAGGTCTACGCAGGTTTTTGGGTCGCTCCTGCTATTTATAAACAATTTTTTTTCTTCTGCTGAAAAAACAGTCCTTTTTAAAAGGACGTCTGGAACAGGATAGTTTGTTGATTAATAGATGTTCAAATGAAGGGCGGCAATCTCTCATCTCTCATTAAAACATTTGAATTTGTGTTCTTAATTGAACAAATTTCATATGGGCATAGAATGACACAAGTGTGAATAAATGATGACAAGTTTAATTCTTGGCACGAACAGACCCTTCTATATATGTGCTTTAAATATGCGTGGCAGTTTTAAAAGGCATGCTTGAGTGTTATAGCGACAGAACCTTCCTGAGATGTGGAACTAATCAGAAGTGGCTGTTTGAAGGACACTGTCTTCATCATACAAGCCCCACCCTCAGAAACGCAGAAATAGAGCCAGGCGTCGAGCGTTAGCGTCGGGTCAGGGGACACAGGGGCCACTGGGATGGACAATACGATCGAGATGGGTTCAGAAAGATCATCAATGCTCCCAGTTACTGCTCGGCCTTCCAGCAACCACTCATTACCTGTCAAGGAAAATAAAACGGTTTAGTGTGTGGTTGAGGGATGATTCCTGTAATCTTTGATTTTCTTGGCTGATGTTTGTTTGGTGAACCATGTGTTTGGGTTTAAAACAAAAAAAAAAACATATACACTTGCCAATGCAATGAAATATTTTTCTGGCAGTTGATGGGGACTTTTCAGGATGCATAGAAAACAGAGGAATCATGTGCGGTGAAAGAAAATGCCTTTGGTTAAAGGTTCTGCAATGCAGCTTGTACCAGGTGTGTGTCACTGGCCTTGAGTCAAGGGCAGGCTACTAAGACAACTGCCAGAGAGAATTAGGACAGTGTCCAATCAAATGATCTCCAGTGAGAGCAAAAAAAGGAAAGGACGAGAGCTAAGGCCTATAGGGCTAATCTACGCAAATCGCAAGCAGAGTGCACAAACCATGAACTGTCAGAAAAATGTCTTACAAAAGGGCATACCTGTCATTTCGAGTATTATTTCTGGGGGATTTGTAAGGGAATATTTACTCAACGATTTTTTTTGTGTTGCGTTACTTTTGTTTTAGCAATTGGAAATAATTTTTTGAGGCAAAATGATTTTATTAGAATTTATTATTATTTTAAATATATTATATTATTATAAATTAATAATTCTATTATTTAAAAATATATTATTAAAGAATATATTATTTTAAAGGTACAGTTGAAATCAGAATTATTAACCCCCCTTTGAGTTTTATTTATTTTTTTAAATATTTCCCAAATGATGTTTAACAGAGCAAGGACATTTTCAAAATATGTCTGATATTTTTTCTTTAGAAAAAGTCTGATTGGTTTTATTTTGGCTTTTGAACAAACCATCATATACAATTACTTGCCTAATTACCCTAACCTGCCTAGTTAACCAAATTAACCTAGTTAAGCATCTAAAAATAGGAATCTGCTATTAATTTACTTCGAGCCATTCTGATGTAGATGATGTTTTTTCTAAATAACATTAGTAGTTACCACACAGACTAATCTGCTTGCTTCATAATATTCATAATACCAATAATATAATTGGGAGCTACATGCATTTATTAAGTAAAATGTATTATGCTAAAATATCCCTTTAAATGTCTATATACTTGCTGTTCCAATTACATTATATTATTTAAGCAATATATTATGAATAACTAAAGTTAAAATAGTAAAATTTAGTTGAAACTCTGTAGATTGTAATTTATTTTATTTTTCTTGAATTTAATTGTATTAACTTTCAATTTCTAAATATGTTTGGTAACTAAAATCTTATTTTAATAAATATATCTGTTTAATAAAACTAGTTTAAATACACCAAAATTCATTGCACATATTCACTCAGAAATTGATACAATTTAAGAAAATATATTAACATAAAATTATTTATCCATATTTAAATTACTTAAATATATAATAAAGTTTACGCACACTATGATTCTTTGTTTAGATGAGCAGCATTTTTGTATCACTATAAATATTATGATACTGTAAGACATTCTCGCAGCTCTACACAGTTTTGCTCCACCCCATTAAACACAGCTGAATCAAATAATCGCTGTGTTCAAAAGAGTCATGAACACCTTCATTAGATGGATCAGCTGTTTTTGATCAGGGTTGGAGCAAAACTGTGTGGAGCTCCGGTCCTCCAGGAATTGAGTTTGAGTCCTATGGTCTTTATGGTCTCTGTTGATAATTGTAATGCATCCTTGCTCAATAAGCACTATTTTAGGACCATTTCAATGTGGTGATATTATTGGCCCATGAGAATTTCTTTTTTTGTCATAAATCAAATTTATAACTGTAACAAGAGGCGATTCAATCATTACAGCTGCCATAACATTATTTATCAATATGTGGACCCTTTTGGATTCCCGGAAGCTATGAAAAGTAAAAATGTAAAACAGTAAATATGTTAGGACCATTGTTATAGTTTACATCCCTCAAAATGGTTTATATATATATATATAATTATAATTTATAATTTATATATAATAATAATATATATATATAATATAATAATAATAATATATATAATATAATATAATTTATTGACCTAAAATCTAATGAAAAAAAAAAATCTTTCAAAAAAAGAATTGGGGCATATTTCTTTCTTGATGCCACTTTCCCGATTCCCTATTAAATTCTTACCCTGCTGATATAATTATTTACATAATGAATTACATGTTCCAGGAATTCAGACACCCATTTGTATTTACATCTAACAAACAAAACAATTACCACTGTTATCTTCTACTACACACATAGCCACCCACAAACAAGCACTCTCTGTAATTTGGTGCATAATTACAGTCAATCAATCAAAGTCGGACACAACTATTAGTTGCAGTTTCTGAGCATCTAACGCCCACTAACACTCATGCTTTTTCTGGTCCTAATGGGTATCTTTGTTGTCACTTTGCGGAGTAGGCCCCTGGGACTTTCTGTCACTTCAGCTACGGCCACTTTCATAAACTAATTAGGTGCTTGTTTATTGTATGGTAAAATGTTCTAGTGCTGCTCATAGACAAACAGCCAGTATGATGAGCAGAAGTCGTCTACGGTGACTGAGCTGATTATCGCTCGTGAAAGATTCGGACACGATTGATGTCTTTGTGGAGAATAACTGGGAGAAAAGACGACAGGAAAGACAAATGTTGCGGCAGAAGGACGGAGGGTGATGCTAAAAAAAAGAGAAAGAGAGAGAGAAAGGAAAGGCTAAGATAGAACAAGAGGTTGACTATGCATTGGGATGCATAGAGAGAAATTGTTTATTTATCCTTGGATCGACTCCCAGTACGACCAGCTGGTCCCTGAAGCCTGCTGAAAATGTGTGAGCACAGCAATCCAGCAAACAAAACACTACAGTTCACCCCATGTAGGTGCCCCTGAGGCATGGTGTACAAGGTGCGAACAACCCCCATGTAAATAAATGCGTTTTACACATTGTGCATGCCAAATAATTGAAATTGAGAGATAAGAAAGATGCACTTATATAGGTAGTTTTGGATTCCGTACCTTCTGCAGATAGGCTCCAGAAACTAGGGGCTTCTTCTGTCAGCTTGGTCCCAGCTGGTAGCGCCAATTTCAGCAAAAGAGTGACTGACTGCCCTGAAGAAATGCTGATTGATGGCATAGCAAGCACAGGGGCTGATTTGGGAAGCTTAGGGCGCTTTTTGACCGCAGATGTGTTATTGGTGGTGGTTTTGAGGATCGCATCAACATCTTGATGCCCTACAATAGGAAACTGGTACAAAAATAGAGAGCCAGTGAGCCAAAAATTCCTCCGTCACACATGCAAATGAAGATCTGCTACAAGGATAGGGCACTTGTACTGAAATGTAAAACAATAATGTTCCTATCCTGTTTTCAGCTCATTTAGACATCATTAACTAATACCATGTTCATGTTGTAGTCAAGCTGCACCAAAGTTTGCTTACATTGAACTGAGACACATTTTAACACTTTTTCAAATGAACATTTATCAGAATAGTAGTGGCAAAATGCCTTCACGTAACAGCAATTGATATCATTAGACTTCAGCTTGATTACATTACAAACAGCTATTGTAACAGCTACCTTTCTAAAAGAAAATTAACCTTCTTAGGTGGAAATGCTACTATCATCATAGAAAGTCAGTGGAGGTACTGATATTAATAGCTCCTTATTGCAAGTTGGTTAATTGTTTGTGACAAACCAACATTACTATGATCAGATGCTTTCTTGTCTTGTGTTTTTTCACTGCTGTTTTTTTTTGTTGTTTTTGTAATTAAAAGAAAAGAGCACATATTCAGAGCCATTTCAAATTACTTTATACGTCAAATCTGAAATCTGAGAGGTTTCTTCCCCCCTATTGGCAACTTATGTCATTTGCAGTGTAAGAGGTCATTCACACAGCTCCTATCCTGTTTTCAGCTTATTTAGATGTCATTAATGAATACTGTGATCATGTTTTAGTCAAGCTGCACCAACGTTTATTTACAGCGAACTGAGACACATTAGTTTGAGTGTTCTGGGTTTGCTTGTTCGGTGCGCATAAAGATTTAGTAGGCAGTGTTCACACTTTTTCAAATAAACATTTATCAGAATGGTAATGCATATTATGTATTGCTCTCCAAAATGTCATATAATGGTAACTGATATCATTAGACAGAGATCAGCTTGATTACATTATAAACAGCTATTGTAACAGCTACATTAAAAAAAAAAAAAAAAAAAAATGGCTGAAATGCTATTATAATAGAGAGTCAGTAGGAGTACTGGTATCAAAAGCCATCCAGCAAGGTGGTTAAATTATGTTTATGACTGTAGGAAAAGTGAACCAGGTGCAAACAAATCCACATTGCCATGATCAGATGTTTTTTACAGTATTTACATGACGTAAAGTAAGTTCACTTTCGCTTTTGCTCTCGTGGATAGAGAAACCTTACCGCACAGATATCAATTAGCCTATAAATAATTAATTTTGTTTGTTAAGCGCAAAGATTGGTTTCAAAACTATTTCTAAATTCAGTTCTAATTTCCAGCAAACAAATAAATGAACATTGATAACGAAGTGTGCTCAAAATACTGAGTTATTTCCAAATACACCTGCCATGCCTCATATGGTCTAAAACCTGACAGGTGGACAAATCTATGCTTGTTTTTAATAAAACAAATATAAATATGGATAAAAGAAATAATACTGCAAATAATAATAACATTATACAAAAGCAAATTGAATGAACTGAAAAAGCCTCCCGAGATGAAGAAAGTAAGGCAGTGGTTTTTAAATTCATGTAGGCTAGAAATTAAAATGTTTTGTAATATTTTAATCATTTATATTTATATCCTATATATATCCTTATTATATATATCCTTAATATATGATATCTTTTTCATATGTAAAGATATTTGCGTATTGCTCTACATCTTGTGTGTAGTGTGTAAGCCAGGCGCATTTTGCGCCAGACAATAAACCGACTTTATTCTGGTCTAAAGAACAGACTATTTACAGTATCTCAAAATAGCAACGCGCCAAAACACGCCTGCTTTTTTAGACCAGAACGCCTATAGGCGCACATACAAGCACAAATGCATTTGCTATTTAAACAGTGTGGCACAACACCTCAAAATGACCCTTGCTCTGAGGTGAAAGTAGCAAATAGCAATTGCGTTGCGTCTTGCGCCGGGTGTATGATAGGGACCATAGTGCCTAAAACAGTGTTGGAAAACAAGATGCACACTACTTCCGCTACCAATTTTAAAGCACTCAGGATCTTGTGCTTCCTTAGAGTCTGCCATTGCTAAGCAACCATCAGCTGCACTCTCCAAGGAAGCACTACTGACAAACCCTTGCAGTAGCTCTGATACAGGTTTATTTATGGAATAAAACAAAAAGTGCAGCACTGCGTGTTCTTGCCTGAGGCAATTAGTCTTCCGTCATAACTGAAATACTGTATAATACATAAACAGGGTGAAGCTTCTTGTCACATAATGTGAAGTGCACTTGCTTCAATCTAAAAAGTTTACATGTTTTTAATTCGAGCATGAAAAAAACCTGAGCAAAAAAAGTGAGCATGTCACTCTCTATTTGCAAACATATATTTATTCATAAGTTAATGGCCCCTAAAGGTCCTGAAAGGTTATAAAAAAAAATATTAAATCAGATATAAATATCTGTGGCTCAATCTTAATTTTATAAAGCTGCTGGATTGCTTTTTGAGCACAAAAACCCTGCAAACAAACATTTATAGCAACTGTAAACATCTATTAATTCACTGACACTTGAATTTAAACATCATATTTTAAGTTTTGAGGGGGAACTAACCCTTTAAAAACCTTTAAGAATGAAAACTGACTCACCAGAGAGACAGTTTTGGTCTCTAGGTCCAGGACTTTAATGTGATGGTTGTTGGTGTCTGCCACATACAGCAGCTTTCCTCCCTCACCAACACACAGGCCTCCGGGTTCGTTGAAGCTGGATTCTAGGAATCTCGGGCCAATCCCGTTTCCAGCCTCCCCTGTTCCTGCCAACACCATGCACTGCTTAGTCTTTGGATCCACCACTTTGATCTGCAACAGAAAAGCTCTTAGAGTCACTGAGTTATCAGTGGTTAAAACTAGGTGTTCCCCTATTCAAAAACTTGCAGCACTTATCTCGCATTGCAAGTTGCTGAACTATTAATAATTGAGGAAATCTGTCAATATTCCCAAATAAAATCAATTTAAATGAAATTAATCTAGAAATGTTGTCTTTTGATGTTTTGTTTTATTATTTGGTTTTCATTTAAACAAATTACAATTAAGCTGCAACCATGATTGCTGTCACTCCGAAAATGAATTTATCCCAATTTGGAACGCTGCAACAGTTTAATATTTTATCTAATCGAATAACATTCATTTTTTAAACGCTGCTTAAGTGCTGCTTAAATATGTATTGGGGCCACTGCACTAGAATTCATTTATGCAGATAAATCCTGAATATTTAAAAAGCTGTTACCCATAAATAATAATAAAAGAAATTACCACTGCTGCATTCCAATTGACAGGCTCCCTTGGCAGTGTTCACTTTCCCCTATTCCCTGAGCATGGGACATCCACTTAATTTACAAAATGCGCTCATTTGGAACACTCCCAAAAGCCTTCACACATTTATGACGCACTACACTTTTGTAAATGACTATAAATGTAAATTACCATATGTCTGTTTAATTAACATACTTGTGTTTTACTCATCTTAAAGCGTTTTTAGACCTGTAGATCAATTGCTTTGAAACAGAGATATAATGGTACATTTTGTTGCATTTTCTTCATGGTTCCAGCATTTCAAAGCACACCAAAATGTGTTTATGTATGTCACACACACATAAGGTTGTGTTGCTATATTTCGTATTTAATTAACTGGCAAACTTTTATATATTTAATTATATTCAAAACAATATATTTTGTAATACTCAGATTTTATCAGGGCAGCATTTTTCCACTGCAAGGAGAAAACCAATTACACAAAATTCTGAAACCAAGAGATGCTCCTTGGTTTACAACTGTGATAACTAATGTCCTCACTCCCAAAATCAGACACTGCAGGTTTTTATGCAACGCATTTACTGTTTTGATTTAGGAAATCGCTTGGCTCGTTGGTTTGGACTGCTTTCTTGCCTCAATGGTCAAGAATGTTTCTAGAAGGCCTAGTAAGAGCTTGATTAGCTAGCCCAGGTGTGTCTAATTGGGGTTGAAACTAAACTTTGCAGGACACCGGCCCTCCAGGACCGAGTTTGGACACCCCTGATATACAGTCATGTGAAAAAGTTATGACACTGTATGAAATTCCAAATTCCCCAAATACGACACAAAAAAATGATCTGATCTTTTTTCAGGTTTTAAAATTTGAGGGGAAAAAAATCAATTGGTGTCTTAATTTTTTCATATGATTTTCTGACTAATCAAACCTCTTTAAAATGAGAAATCACACTGGATTTCAAAACAGGTGTGAAACATGCTTTAATTAAATGATCATAATGATATTTGCATTTTAATGAACAGCTGCATACAAATCACATCTGGCACTAATTAAACACAATAATGGCACCTGAGTCTCAGCGCTGTTATTTTATTCATATTTCTTTAAGTGCTAGAGTGATGTGCAGTGACAGGTGGGTAAATTTCCCTCTCTTCTTTCCTTGAAGGCATACATCAGTGTTCCCTTATTCCCAATGTCGCCATAGTGCTCTTCGAAGGGATTGTGCACTTTCTTCAGACTGACATCTCACTTGGGATGGCAAAATTATAGGTTAAGTTTAATTTGTAGTCCATTTATGGATGAATGGAATGCACAATTGCTTTTCCTACAGTACAAAATTTGGTCTATAATTGCAACTAATTCAATTTTACAGGAAAACGCTAAAAAAAAAAAAAAAAAAAAAAAAAAGAACAGCAACAGTAATATTCCCCCGGTTTGGAAAAATGCCATTGATTGTCACAAAACTTTGTCTAAAAATGAAACATCATATTCATTCCTACCAGCCCTTGCTATAATATACAGTTAAAGGCAAAATGATTAGCTCTCCTGTGATTATAATTTTTGTCTTTTTCAAATATTTCCCAAATTAGGTTTACCAAAGCAATGAATTTTCACAATATTTTCTAAAAAAAATGTCTTCTAGAGAGTCTTATTTGTTTTATATTTTATACAAACTATCATTTTACAATGACTTGCCTAATAAACCTCGTTAAGCCTTTAAATTGCCATTTAAGCTGGTTACTAAAATATCTAGTTAAGTATTATGTACTGTCATCATGGCAAAGATAAAATAAATCAGTTATCAGAAATGAGTTATTAAAACTATTATGTTTAGAAATGTGTTGAAAACAGATCTTTCTGTTAAACAGGAATTGGGAAAAACATATGCAGGGTATACTGTATGTATACGAGTGTGCGTGTGTATATAAGCATAATGGCAAAGTATAAAGTTTTTTTTTCTTCTGAGCATTATGTTTATTGGGTTTTGCCAAGATAAACACAAAGAACAACAAAGTACAGAATATTTTAAATAGATCTTTCAATCTTACACATAATGCCCTATACATGTCCCAACCCAAACCTCCAACCTGTAGTGCCATAAATAAACCATGAATAAAATTAAACAAGAAAACATTTAAAAAGTCAGGTTCTAAGCATTCTGTCCTGTTATACCCAAGTAAGAAATTAAACTGCCCTAGTATTTGACAAACAAATCTTGCTGCTTTTTCAAACGAAACACAATTTTTTCCCCAAAAGGCATATAAGATGGCACTTCTTTAATTCACATAGAAGTAGAAGGTGGTTTAAAATCTTTCTATAGCAAAGTTATACATTTTATGGCTGCTAGTAGGGCTAGTCTGACAAATCTCAGATTAATGCTTTGTTGATCAAGTAGTGTAGTATCTCCATAGAGGATAAGTCTAGGCTCTCTAGGCCAGGGGTGTCCAAACTCAGTCCTGGAGGGCCGGTGTCCTGCATAGTTTAGCTCCAATTTACTTTAACACACCTGCCTGGAGCTTTCTAGTATACTTAGAAAGAGCTTGATTAGCTGGTTCAGGTGAGTTTAATTCGGGTTGAAACTAAAATATGCAGGACGCCGGCCCTCCAGGACCGAATTTGGACAGCCCTGTTCTAGGCACACTAGTACCTACAACTATGGCAATAACCTCTAAGACAACTTTCAAATATTCTTCTAGGTCAAAGCAAGAAAGTATAAAGTTTAAAATAGACTAATAATTAGTATTTCTTGAAAGTATAAAACTGACCTTGTGATTGTAAGAATCGGCCACATAGAGAAGGCTTCTGCCCTCGTCCCAGGAAACCCCTAATGGATGCTGCAGTTTAGCATCGATGCCTTTACCATCAACATCTCCAAACGCAAACAGGTTCTGGTCAAACACAGAAAAAATACAAACTTAAAGGGCCATGCATGATTTCTTGACAGCTTACCCATGAGAAAAACGTTACGCTTTATTGCAAAGTTGTGAGAGCGTATAAATGAGCCATTTCTGTATATTTACTCAATCACAGTGCAGCAGTGGTGGTCTAATGTATAAAATAAGCCACTGAACATCACAAGGGCAGGAAAGAAAAAAAAATCTCATTAATCTAGTGACCAAATATGGCAAAACCCAATCCATTCTCATTCTCTGCCAAGAAAATCCTGTCTACTCGAAGGAAATCTAGCAGATCTGAAAAATGTCTTGCCTGTTTCAGGAGTGGAGGAAAAATAGTTTCTTAATCAGATCGCCTAGGTTCATTAAATGATAAAAAATTGCTCCATGACTTATTTATTTAACGTCTCCTCACATTACACTAAGTTTGGGGATCTTGTAGTGCCAAACAAACTTGCTTTGCATTGCATGCAAATGTGACATGTAATCAACTGCGATAATTTATGACCCCATAAAAATTCAAATCTCTCCATGTGGTGTATTTTTCCTAATGTGAACTAGATAACGACACGCTCCTTCCTAATAAAGTGTGCAGGGAAGACAAAGTGCTCAGCAGGAAGAGAAATGATCTGATGCAGACAAAAATGAAGGTCTTCTTGACCATAAGATAAGAAAAGATAAGTTTTACTACGGTTATGCCATCCATCCACACTATGCCAGAGTTTGAGCGCTGAAAACTAAGCTTTTCGAAAATGGTGAAGAGGTTGTTTTCAATTTAAAATGCTGGGGAAAAATAGACATCTGAAAACGGAGGCATGACTGCATCTAATTGGGGCTTTTTCCTCAATATTTAGTAACCTACACACAGTTCAGTCTTGCATCCTTTCCTTTTAAGTTCAGACTTCGTAAGTTGGATATGGAAAAACAAACTCCCGAGGACACATCGGGTAAATCTTCAAAGGTAACAAGGTACTTTATAACCTCATTCGCATCATCCTGGCTACATTGTTTCACTTTCAGAAAAATAAAATGAAAACATGATATAAAGAACTTCCTATTTTCATTTTGATATTGACACCTTAACAGACACCAAAAATGTAGCAACATATTTATACGAGGGTCATCTTCACTGTATGCATATTTATAACAAACATAGCCTATAACATAACTGCCTCCTTGAAAAGATGAATTAAATATCACATTTAATAAATATAGTGATATTAAATCCAGCGGTAGATTTTGGATGAACTGTCCGACGTGCACATCTTTTACCTGGGGAGTTCTGCTCAAAACACCCGCTGAGTTCAGACGCACGCATACACTGCAGTGCATGCTAGAGTTTGAGTGTAGTCTTGTGATGTGCATTTTCAGTAAAATATGGTGGACTGAGATCTGTTCAGGAACGCTAGATGAAGCGCCATTGTGTACGTGGATCGTTAACATTCTAAATCGCCGTTTTAAAACTAAAATGTATTAGTGTCAACGAGGCCCTAGACTTAGTTTACAAGCTTTCATTTAATTGATTCAAATGGCATCCCCCAAAAAGTTAAATACGTCTGGAATAAAATAAATGATAAATATTAGATGAACAATGTTGTCCTAGCAACTAAAATTAAATTATTAAAATTAAAAAGTAAAATTAAACACAGAAATTTGTTAAATAATAAGCTAATTGTTTTGAACTAAACTAAAACTAAAATGAATACAAAAAAAACATACAAAAAAATGAACAAAACCAACAAAATATACATTGAAAAATTATTTTTTAAAAATTAAAACAAAATAATTTCTCTCTTTTACTTCCCAATAATTTATTTAATAAAAAGTACAATAACAGCAATATTGTAAAATATTATTTTAAATTAAATTAATTGCTCTCTATGTGTGTGTGTGTATATATATATATATATATATATATATATATACTCTGGCGATCAAAATTAGAGAACAATTTATAAATAATTGAACCATGTTGAAATAATGTCATTTTCACTGCTCAGCAGTTGAAGGATTTTTTGTCCCGCCTATACCATGCTACCAGAACATCTTTTTTCACAAAATAACAAAGCATTTCAGCAAAAAACATTATTTTGCCGAAAACACACTGATCAAAATTAGAGAACACTTTCAGATACCTCCCAGTTATTGGTGTCAATCTGGCATCTGGCGCTAATTCCCTTGATTATCTGTCAACCCCTATTTACCTGGCAGCCTAATTTCCAGTTTCACTGACTCTGCAAGATGGTGGGCGGTTCTAAAGTGACTGATAGCCTTCGGCAGCAGGTTGTCCAGATAAAGGCCAAAGGGATGACCCTATCAGCCATAGCAAGACAAGTTGGTCGTTCCAAATCTGTGATTTCACGAATACTAAATCTTTACAACATCACAACTCATTCAAGTCCCTCAAGAAGGCTGGTCATCCACAGAAAAGATGACAGGATACTACGGAGAATCTCAATGGGCAATCGTTTTTACACTAAAGCTGGAACTTCTCACCAGTTCAGCACTGTACAGGGTAAAGATCTGTCTCGTCATACAGTCTCGATGATTAAGAGCATTTGTACTGAAAGCCCACTCTGCAGTCACCAAACCTCTCATTAGCAGAAAGAATCAAAAGGCAAGAATAAGCTTTGCTGAGGAGCATGCTGTGTGGACAGAGGAGAACTGCTCCAAAGTTCACTTCAGTGATGAAAGCAAGTTGAATTTATTTGGGTCCGATGGGAAACATTATGTTCGGCGACAAACTGGAGAAAAAATGAACCCAAAGTGCATAAAGAAGTCTGTAAAAAGTGGACGAGGAAGTGTCATGGTTTGGGGCATGTTTCTTGCAGCAGGAGTTGGGCCTCTATAGGTATATGGCAGAGGGAATGCAAATGTTTATCAGAACCTTCTTTAACAACATATGGTTGCTTCCCTGCGTTCATTACCTAATCAGCCCAAGGTGTTCATGCAGGAAAACGTGCCATGTCACACAGCAAAACGGGTAAAGCAGTTCCTTGAAACTGAAAACATTGAAATAATGACATGGTCTGCCCAGAGTCCAGAGCTCAACCCAATAGAGAACCTCTGGAAAATCTTTGGCTACAAAGTTATGGCCAAGAAACCCATACAGTCACTGAAATGTCGAGAAGACTGGAAGAAGAGTGGGCAAAAATCACACCAGAGCAGTTTGAGAGACTAGTGCTGTCTTGTGGCCACAGATGTGCTGAAGTTATTCAGAGCAGAGCCCTGTACACTTCCTACTAACTGCTGACTGTTGTAACCTTTAGAAAATTTTGCTGTAATCTTTTTCCATGCTACAGTCATTGTTGTTCTCTAATTTTGACCAGTGTGTTTTCTGCAAAATAATGTTTTTTTGTTGAAATGCTTTATTATTTTGGGGAAAAGGTGTTCTGGTTGTATGGTATAGACGGGACAAAAAATCCTTCAACTGTTGAGCAGTGAAGATGACATTATTTCAGAATTGTTCAATTATTTATAAATTGTTCTCTAATTTTGATCGCCAGTGTATAAATATTTTTTTTTCTCAGTGATTTTTTGTATTTCTAATAAAGTAATTACAAATTAAAATGACAAAAATTAAACTTAAACTAGAAAATGCATATCACATAAAATTATGAATAAATGCTAATTTAAAATATAAATTATTATTTTAATAGTACCTAAAGAACTTTTTATAAATACTAAACTTTCTATTATTCTATATATATATATATTAGCATCAATATTTTATAAATCTATTATGGGGCTACATAAAGCAAATAAGGGTGTGAAACACTGATCTCTAACATGTTAGACAAGTTCAGACCTGTAAACATGTCACATAAAGCTTACCAGAGGGTCTCTCTCTCCCCCCACCACATGTTTGACTGCGCCATCCTTCAGTGAAAGGCTGCGAATGGTGCTGCTCTCACTGTCAGCGATGAAGAGACTCTCCCAGGGCTCTGTCGGGGCAAGAGCCAAGCCTGATGGCTGCGCCAGACCTGCTTTATGAGGGTACGCGTTATTTCGGTTCTCCTCATTTCCACTGCCCGCAAAGCGCACACATGTTCCTGCTTTGCTGTCGCTGAAAAAGCCATCAGATAAAGTCTGATTACAACAATCAAGTACCACTTAATTTGTCAGAATCTAAAATAATTCTTGTGATAAAATGGACAAAATATCTACAGTTAAGATCTAATAGCATGTGAAAGTGCCAAAAAGTACTTCATTTTTTAGGAGAAATTAAATGATATCATTAAAATCTGACTTTTTCTGTGTTTACGTTCTGTAATCATGTCCTTTGTGCATCTACCAACAAAGAACATGCAAGAAAGGAAATCCTAGTAACTGCTTTGATAAGCCTATTTTTCTCCAAACAGTCTGTTCAGATTTCACTTTTCTAGTAACATAAGAAGGGGATCTTATTATGCATTACCAGCCCTTAACCTGCATGTTTACACCCACATCAGTAGTTTATATTTAGAATGTCTGGAGCAGAAAGATAAATGTACCAATGAACATGAGAGTCTCTACAATATAATCCCAGCATCCAAGCCACTGAGGTCATTGTGATCGAATTACATTTTTAAAGTAATGCTGCTTTTCCACTGCGGTTTTGCTTTCTCGGTTTGCATTTCCACTGCCGTTAAGAACCACATAATGTGGGTGGGATTGCACATGTCGCAAATCTAATGATGCTGGTAGTGACGATTCTGTCTGAACAATCAGTGATCAAAAGTGTACACGAAACGTTTTGGTAATGCAACGGAATCCTCCGAACCTCACCCGAGGTGGTACTAAAAAAAAACAACAACAACAAAAAAACGTACTAGCTTTAGAATGCAGTGGAAAAGCCCCCAAAATAGCTGTACCAAACCATGCCATACCATGCTGTGGAAAAGTGCCTAAAACGTGTTAAAGAATGTAAGTAAAATGTCACATATTTGGCTACATATAATTATTGGCAGATTGCTTAACCAACAACAGTTGTTCAACACAATTTCTGTAGGATGAGTCAATACCAATGCTTTAAGCTACAACTTCATATACAAGTCACTTAATTTTCATAATGTGCGTGTTAACATGCTGTGGTGATGATGTGTATCAAAAGTTGCCTGTATTCACAGGAATCAGTTATGTCATTCATTTTATTCATAAAACGCTCACCTTCAGCATAATTCATAAACACATACTTATTATGCACTGTTATATTCTGGTGACAGACTTTTTCAACTTTACAGATTAGAGAAATGTATAAATAATGTAATGTTTACTTGCAGGAGCCAGCACATCTGAATAGAGTTTACTCCACAACATCTATTTAAATAGATCTACAAACGGTTCAGATACATCCTGGTTTAGTCTAGAATTGGTAACCTCTTCCTCTCCATCATTGTATGACTTTGTATCAACAACAATACAAAATCTTTTGCACACGTAAGTTTGTTATTTCCAGTAGAGTCACACGTTATATAAACATGATTATCTTTATAATAATATAACAAATTGTGGTTATGCGTATATAAAATTACAAATAACATATGTAGCAGGGCATTAAATGACTTATTCTTTGCATTTTAACTTTGTAAACTATAAAATCATGGGTCTCCTCACAGTTTGTATCTGATTTTGTGAGCCAACTGACAACAGTTGTTCGTTCCGCTCTTTTTTCCCCTGCTCTTCTGGCCACGCCCACTCCTCCCTCTGCTTGCAGAGCTCCACACCCATTATGATGCATTTTTTAAAAAAGATTTAGAGGTAGACTTGAACCGAAAGAGGGGGGTTTAATGGCCCTTTAAATAGTTTATTTCTGACATTTTGCCTGCATTCACAAGTTTTGTTGTTTATGTAGTGTTAGAATAGTATGTAAAGACTCCACCCTGTTCTGAAAAGCAGCATTTCATTTGCATTTAAACATGCAAGCTTACAATGCTTATGTTTGCACACACCCAAATAGGGGCTATTTGGCAAGTTATAATAAATGAGCTGTGGCCTATTTTGAGTTGAAACTTCACAGACATGTTCTGGGGACACCAGAGACTTATTATGTGTCGTAAGAAAAGGGGCATAATACAGTATGTCCCCTTTAAAGCTGTTATCAGTGCTTACCACAGCTTTATAAACATCAAGAGAAATGCTACATCTGCGAACAGCACATAAAATTAAGAGTGCATTTTGTATCAGGACGATCAGAGCAATTTCCGCCAACAGTGAACTGTGTGGCTGCCCAGAAAATTACATCACTTGGGCAGCCCCGTGGCTGCTTTATGTGAACATTGCCTCGTCTGTACAGAACATGACACATGGAGAGGAGCTCACCTCCCTTTGGGAAGCTTTCCGTCCTCCAAGAAAAGAGCCCAGATCTGATGCGTTCCTGCCATGGCGATCCACAATACATCACCTCCTGCATAAACACAAACAGAGTATAGTAAACATGTTACCTTTTCTGAGATATATTAATGTTGATTCGCTTGCTAAAAATAACAGAGCAAATTCTTCGTTAAGTGTGCATGAGACAAGGGTAAACAAGATCTCAACTGGTAACACGCACAACCTTCCTATCACATAATATCCGTTTAAGCTGTGTGGAAATCACATTATTAGATCTTTTTAAAGAGATAGTTCACCTAAAAAATAAAGAAATCCACACCATTTACTCATATTCAAGTGGTTCTAAACATTTATGGGAGTCTTTTGTCTTTAGAGCACAAAACAAAATCTTCTGATAAAAGTTGTAAACCTAGTAGCTATTGACATCCATAGTTTAGTTACAAAAATACTACAGAAGTCAACAGCTGGTTCCCCTACCAACATTCTTAAGTATATCTTCATTTGCGATTAACAGGAAAAAGAAAGGAGGCTGGAGGGTGAGTAAATGATGACAGAATTGTACTATTTGCTATCCCTTTTCATGAAAACGTTCCCTTTCATGCACGCACATGTCTTTCCGCAAAGTAAACAAGTTTGCTCATAACCATATAAAGTAAGGTATATGATAGCTGATGTATATGTCAAGTGCCTGTCTCAAAAATATGTCTTGGTGCTCCCTTTAAAGTAATAAAGAAAAATTAAACATTGGCTTTATAGAGAACTAACTGACCAATTGAAAAAGTCCCTAGTAAAACATCCATGTGTTACAAGACACAAAAATGAATAATAAAAAAAAATTTCATTTTAAAATAAGTAATATGCTAATATTTAAGTAATATTATTGGACAATATGCAAATGTTTGCATGATTTCTTTACAATACAGTTTTTAAAGCAATATTTCCTGTCTTTTATTAGATACACTCACTGGCCACTTTATTAGGTTAGAAAAGAAAATATCCCATGAGCGGCAGCTCTGTGGGCACAAATGCCTTGCTTATGCCAGACATCAGAGGAGAATGGCCAGAATGGTTCGAGCTGATAGAAAAGCAACAGTAACTCAAATAACCACATGTTACAACAGAGTTACTGTATGCAAAAGAACATCTCTGAACGCACAACATGTTCAACCTTGAGGCGGATGGGCTACAGCAGCAGAAAACCACACCGGGTGCCACTCCTGTCAGTTAAGAACAGAAAACTGAGGCTACAATTTGCACAGGTTCACCAAAAATGTTGCCTGGTCTGAAGAGTCTTGATTTGTGTTGCAACATTTGGATAGCAGGGTCAGAATTTGGCGTCAACTACATAAAAGCATAGATCCATCCTGCCTTGTATCAACGGTTCAGGCTGGTGGTGGTGGTGTAATGGTGTGGGGGATATTTTCTTGGCACACTTTGGGACCATTAGTACCAATTCAGCATTGTGTCAACACCACAGCCTACCTGAGTATTGTTGCTGACCATGTGAATCCCTATATTATACCACAGTGTACCCATCCTCTGATGGCTACTTCTAACAGGATAACGCATCGTTATAAAGAGTGAAGCATCTCAGACTGGTTTCTTGAACATCACAATGAGTTCACTGTACTCAAATGGCCTCCACAGTCACCAGAACTAAGTCCAATAGAGCACCTTTGGGATGTGGTGGAACAGGAGATTTGCACCATGGATGTGCAGCCGCCAAATCTACAGCAACTACGTGATGCTATCATGTCAATATATACTAAAATCTCTGAGGAATATTTCCAGCACCTTGTTGAATCTATGATTAAGGCAATTCCGAAGGCAAAAGAAGTTCCAACCCGGTACTAGTAAGGTGTACCTAATAAAGGGTCCGGTAAGTGTGTAATACATGAGAGACTTACTTTATTACCAAACAAGTGGTTCTAATTGGATTTGCATCGCACACCTTAAATACAAGTTAAAAGGTTAGTTTTTATTTAATTTAATGTGGTATTTAGTTACTATACTCTCAAAGTCATTACACATAAATCTGCAGACTTTTTTAAAACTTATGCACAGAAATAGCAAAAAAATTTAGAAGATTCTGTAATCTATAATTAAAATTAGCACAAGAAAAATTGTTTATTAATAAATTAACAAGTTTTACCTAAATTTATTAAAAAATTATACATTATAAATAATAACTTAATTCAACATATACAATATGCCAGATGACATCTCTATATGAATCTACTTTAAGTCGTTTTGTGCAAACCTTACTCTACACTGTATCTTTTCATTTTTAGTGTTTACTATTTTAGTATTTTCCAAAAGGATCAGAGCCTCCTTTCACTGACCCTTTGTTATAGCAGAATGAAAATGAAGCCCTATTTTTGTGTCCTATTCGTGGAAAGGAAGCTGCAAAAGACAAGGACTGAAATGCTTAGAGGACTGAAAATAACAAAGTATACAATGCAGTCCAGCACAGCACAGAGTGACCTAAACCAATGAATTTACATCTGAAATCAGCTTAAGTACCGCGTGGAGGGTGCACAAATACTCAAGAGTATTGCGCTGCGTTTTCTCCATCAGGAATCAGGAATGAGGGGCTCTGTACTTGTGTCTAACAATAGACCTCTCTAATGGTTCTGTGCTTATCAGGGACAATTTCTTTGCTGGGCTGGAGCCTAACAAGACATATTCATGAAAGAGCGAGACAGAGGGAAAGAAAGAGTGAGGGAAAGAGAAATGGAGAAGGACTGAGATGGAGAGGAAGGGAGTAAAACTCTCCTCATGCAAGATTTCAAAGGAATCAGGGACGGATGGAAGGTAAAAAACACAGAATGAGCCAAAGTAGATGAAATTTGTGATGAAGGACAAAGACGCACTGCGGTATTTCCAAATTAAATTGAAACTCAAAGGAGGAAAACAAATGAAGCGGGAAAACGCAAACCAGACTTCTTTAGCCAGATGATTATGAATGATGAAGTGGCAATTACAAATCTTAAAGCAGGTATTAGTTTGTCAGACAAAATGCTTCAGATAACGTCTGCTTGAGCTTTTAAGAAAGGAGATTTAATTTTTTTTAAAGTAAAAAGTAACACGCTAATAATTTGCTGGACCCTCTTTATAGTTTCACTGCAAAAAAATGAATTTTATTACAGATATCTCAAATTCTTAAATCAAGAATTATTTTCAAGACAAGTAAAACAATATTGTTTATCTGAAGTTAAAAATACAGTTTTGTTTAAATAAACAATAAGTCAAAATTAAAGTTTTTTTTTTTTTGCTTTGGGGTAAACAAGGAAAATTTCTCCTTTTTTAAACCTATTATTTCTGAAAACAAAACCATATTTATGTAGTATCTTTTTTACTACAAAATGCTTCTTGATTTAGGAATTTTAAAACATTTGGACTAGTTGACAAGTAAGAAAGCATTTTTGTGCAGTGTTTGATTGTGCTGTGCAGTCATCATGGCACTGACAGCCTTATGCAATATGACTTTTAATAGGGTTCAGGTCAGTTGGTGACCAACTCATGTGTGAAAATAAAGACTTCTTTCACAATCCTGGAATATAGCCATGGGATACATCTTCTGACATGGGTTGTTAAAAAAAATACTCACTGCATCAGATAATAGAACTTTTGGCAAACATATCACAAGCCAAAATGTATTAATCAGTGCAATAAAGATCCAATCTTAAGGGCTGCATGAAAAAAATCTGAAATTTTTCACTGAAGACACCCACTAAAGTGCCATTCAGCGTAACAATAATTAAAGTATTATACCATCTTGTTAGGCATATTTAAAAACAGAAGGATGTGATGATATAAAAAACTATTAAGGATCACAGTGCAGCTCCAAATACACATTTACTGTCACTTTAAATTGATTAAACCTCTAACTTTACCTTTTCTGTCAGCAAGAATTATCTCTTTTATACAGAACAAGTTAGAACACTTCAGATTGTGTATATTGTGTAACTTTCACATAATGAATGAATGAATGAAAAATCAGATAATTACAATGGAACATAAAACTGTATAAACTGTAAAAGTAAAAAAATATATATTTTTTTAAGTGAAAATAAAATCAAATTGAACAAAACTGAACTGAACTTCAGCTCTGAAAACTGAACCGACAGTTTCAATTTACTAGAACTTCTATGTTAAACTGATTTAACTCAATCTATGTAGTAAAAGAGTTAAATAAAAGATAAATAGATTTTCTTTTATGCTGAAAATCATCCTAACAATCTATTACAAACCATAAAAGTAATAGAAGGTTTATTTATCCAACTTTATCCACGGATACAAACAAAAAATACTCTTACGACTGCTGTTGTGGTTCCGACTCAAATATTCTATTACATAATTACAGTATATCTGTTGATCTGTTTGTAAGAGGCAGCTGCATTGCCTTGAACCATTTTGACTATTGAATGCAAAATAATTAAATAACATTTCACTAAGCTCAAAGCAAAATGCTGAAAACATGATGAATAAGGTGGATTTACATCAGATGAAATTGCAAGAGATGAAAAATCTCAATAACAGAGCATGAACGCCGTCAACACTGACAGCGTTGATCTCAGTAAGCCTATTGGATGAAACTTATAACTCAAGACATGAAATCTCTTCACTTTAAGGGATTCATTCAAAATCATTGCTGCTATAACATGTAAGAAAAAAGTAAACAAAGCAAAAATTTTAAAAAGTTAAAGTAAATCGAATAAGAAAAAACCAGGGATGCTCCGGAGATTGGTATCGGCCTATAATCACATTTTATGACTCGATCAGTGCTTGCTAATCTGGCAGATCTCATCAACCGATAGCAGGTGTTTGTTTAAAGCTTTACACACAGAGGAAGGAAACCTGGCTGAAAACATCAATGAAATAAAAAAAACTGTAAAATATCTTTTTTTTAAATGTGAATATTTAATAATATACCTTTTGTAATATACTTAATGCAATAAACAAATATGCATTTACAGATGTGCATTTTTACTTCTTATGCATCAAATATGCATTCCAAACTTTTTTCATGGAGACATGTTGAGTTCTTCCATTATTTGCATTGTTTCTAAATTGCTTTGTGGGTCATTTCTTACAAATTGTTGAATCTGTTTTATCTATTATTTTCTGTAAAGCTGCTTCTGACCATGACATGTCCACACTAAATGGTTATCGGGGATGTGAACAACCGAGGACAAAAAAGATAGAAGGCGAGACGCCCTATTAAGCAGCCTATGCTTTAACATTAGACCCTGAAAAATATATCATTAGTTTATCACTTTCCCTGTCCTTCGGCGTAGTGTCTGCTTTTTAAAAGGTTTAATTAATTATAAAATGTATTTTTATAAACTGATATTATCATAAACAATTTCATGATAATTTCCGGTATTACATTTCAGGTGCTATGCTGTAGCACTGAATAAATGAAGTGATAAGGACTGATGACTTGAAGAGGACAATAACATATGTGCATCCGGGCTTTATTTATAATGTACATAGAGTGCACGTAGTCGTGACATGCAAATGTGAGTGCGGACAAAGTGTGCACAGCCGTGCATGCATTCAAAGCGATTTCAAAATCTTGCAAATTGTCAGCGGCTTCATCAGACGTGCACATTATAGGACTATACAATATCATTATACCTAAATGAAGTCCGGAATTAAGCAGTTAATGCTCCTTTTTGTGCACAATGATAAGCAATGAAGGTGCAAACTATTACTCAGGTCTGCTTTAATGACGATGAATCTAACTGAGACCCCCAACCCCCCACAAAAATAAAAAAATAAAAAAAATAAAACTACAGATTTACGCAAATTACAATGGTTGCCCCATTAATCCTTCCCTGGGTTATAAGAGACATGTTTAAGGGATTAAATGCAACATCCTTCATTTATTTTCTTGGGTAAGGAGAGACTTAAGTATCATACTTTGACTCAAAATGTGCTTTATGCATTATTAAGGTTGAATCATCAGAATCAGTACTCAGTATCAGCCAATGACCATGACAAGGAATCGTTACTCAGTATCGGCTGCAAAAAAGCTCCTAAAAGGAGCATCCTTAGAAAAAACATACAAATATAAAGGATACAAAAACAATCGTATTTTCTTAGTAGAAAAACCTGCAAGAAAGCAATCTGTAGTTCAGGGAACTAACCTAATGCACAGCAGGGATCATCAATGAATGTGCTCCAAACACACACTGACTAAATCAAACACACACTCCACTTTAAACCTCTCTCCCTCTCTCTCAACTGATGCCAGCCACATCCATTTCTTCAGCAGTTTAATGGAACGATATGACTGAATAATGCAGACTGATTTAATAACGCTGGCAAATATGAAGCAGGAATTTTAATTACGCTTTAGAAGCATGTTAAATTCAATTTCCTAGACCTGTGGGATATCTTGTTGGTAAAAAGATACCACCGCAAAACGAAAAGAGGAAATCTTTGACGAAAGCAGAAGCACCACTTCTTTGAAACCGCAGCCAGCCACATGAGTGCTTTCTGATCATATCTTTTCTTCAGTGGTATGGGTTGAACTCAGGCAGCGCCACAACATTCGGCTCTGTGTCTCTGACTAGCAACTGACGGACCACACAATTTACTCCTGGGCCGCTTCCAAACAACTAGAGGCCGTCTTAGCAGAACAAAGATCTTTTTCTGCACCGTATACACTTGTGAAAATCAAAGGCGAGTGTGGTATCTACAAAGCCAAGACTTCTGAGAACAACCTGATTGAAGATTCCTAGATGGACAAGACAGATAGGGAGAAGATGTGAGAGGGAGAGAAGGGGATGTAGAAAGTGCTCCTGGTGGAATAATAAAATGCAGAATCACAAGATATTACGTTTTATGAGCAATGCAGGAATAAAGGTAGATGGAGTGATCTTAAATTCTATAATAAAAGTACCTGCGCTGCCAAGGGTAACATCCCAGGGAGAGCTGATTGGCTGTTGTGGTCCCAGTGCTCCGCCTTCTTTATCAGTGCCTTGTACGCCAATGCCTGCTAATGTTGAGACTTTTCCTTCCGTAAGGTTGATCTGGAGAAAAAGGAAAAAACTAATGAGGACAAACATAAGTGCTATCATGACGACTGTTTTTCAAGCACCAATCAGAGTGGATCTGGGTTAGAGTTAGCAGCGGGAGAACAAGCTTGACCCGATTCTGCTGATTTACCTTTCTAACAAGGTGGTTTTCAGTGTCAGCCACGTAGACTGTGTCTCCCTTTATGAACAGGCCTTGTGGGGAGCTGAACTGAGCCTCGGACAAATTTCCATCTCGTTTCCCACTTGAGGGACCTAAAAAAAGGCAAAGACAATCCCATGTAGAAGTGGACTAAAATAGCATCGAAACACTCACCAAGGAGAAAATTAGCAGCCTTTCTAAACTTATAAAACAGGCTTTGCCAACTGCCCTATATTTCATGAAAGCATCCTGCATTTAAAGGGATAGTTCACCCATAGATGAAAATTCTGTCATCATTTACTTGTTCCAATCCTGTTTGAGTTTTATTCTTCTGTTGGACACAAATGATTGTATTTTTGAAGAAAGCTGGAAACCTGTAACCATTGACTAACATAGAATTAGTTGTTCTTACTATATTTGTCAATGGTTTTTGGTTTTCAGCTTTCTTTAAAACATCATCTTTTGTGTTCAACAGAATAAAGGAACTCATAAAGGTTGATGACCACTTGATGATGAGTAAATGGTGGATAAATTCCTTTAAGGGAAAAAAACTGCATTTCATATAAAATAATATTTAAGGAAGTCATTGAAACAGCTTAACAAATTCAAACTTGAATGGTTGTGCTTAAAGTAAAATATAAACCATGACCTTTCTTAAAGAAAAAGTGATTTAGAACTTTTTTGTGTACATAAAAATGACAAAGGTGGCATATTTTTAAACATGTTGATATTCATATTTAGATAACACAATACCAATTTTAACTTCAGAGGGGTTAAAAATTCAACATTTGGTTTTATTCGGGATTGGGCATAAATCTGATTTTCAATTACCACAAATAAAACATTTGCAATTCTGACCAATTGTTATTTTTTGGCAAAATGACAGATATAAATGTTACAATATATACAAATAGATACAATGTTATGTTATGAGACCTTTATGTGATAAAAGAATAACATTTACTCACACCTATAACTAAAAACAAAAATCCAGTAAACTCAGAGAACTTATTTTTTTTCATAGTTGCATGCACAGTTGTAGTCAGAATTATTAGCCCTCTGTCTATTTTTTCCTCAATTTCTGTTTAACAGAGAGAAAATTGTTTTAACACTTTTCTAAACATATTAGTTTTAATAACTTATTTCTAATAACTGATTTCTTTTATCTTTGCCATGATGACAGTAAATAATATTTTTCAAGACACTTCTATACAGCTTAATAACTTACTGTAAGTTATTGTAAACGATGGTTTGTTCTGTAGACTAATGAAAAAAATAGCTTAAAGGGGTATATATATTAGGGCTGCTCGATTTTGGAAAAAATCATAATCACGATTATTTTGGTCATAATTGTAATCACGATTATTCAAAACGATTATCAGTTGAAGTCAAAATTATTAGCGCTCCTGAGAATTTTGTTTTTTTTAAATAACTATTTCCCAAATTATGTTAAACAGAGCAAGGAATTTTAACAGTATTTCCTCTAATATTTTTTTTCTTCTAGAGAAAGTCTTATTTGTTTTATTTTAGCTAGAATAAAAGCAGGTTTAAATATTTTGAAACCAATTTTTAAGGTCAATATTATTAGCCCCCTTAAGCAATATATTTTTTGATTGTCTGCAGAAGAATCTACTGTTATACAATGACTTGCCTAATTACTCTAATTAAGCCTTTGAATTGCACTTTAATCTGAATGCTTGTATTTTGAAAAACATCTAGTAAAGTGTTATGTACTGTCATCATAGCAAAGATTAAACAAATCAGTAATTAGACATGATATATGAAAACTATTATGTTCAGAAATACGTAAAAAAAAAAAAAAAAACAACAACTTCTTTCCATTAAACAGAAATTGGAGGAAAAGGGTTGCTAATATTCATGAGGGCTAATAATTCTGACTACAACTGTATATATACAGTTATTTTCCACCCTGCAAAGGAAAGAGAAACAAATACAATAGAATAAAAATATGAAACAAACTGTGATTTAAGCATCTTCACCCTAAGAAAAACACTTTAGCTACAAAAATCCTTCAGTCAAGAGCAGCGAGGAAATTTTCTCGTCGTTTGATTAATGATAAAACAAGCGGCAGCATTTCGCACTGTCTCTTTAATGGTTTCTCTTTCACGTGTCTTTTGATTCTCAACTCGTTTGTTTATTACGCAAATGAGGTGTAGGAGCCTATATGTTGACTTGAATGTAATTTGGGCTGTCACCACTTGGGGGCAATATGTGCACATAGGGTTTTAAAGTCGGTGTTTCTTGCATGAGAGAAGAAGACTTGAGGAAGGGAACGCATGCAGTTTTTACCACACCAAACTCACACACCTTTGAGGTCGCTAAAGGGTTCAACATTATTAATTGCAAGTTTGTATTTATAATAAGCTAAATAAAGTGAATTTAAACTTGAAGAGGAAGCAAGACTGGACATTGGTTGTGTGCGTAAAAACGTGCGTTGAGATGCCAAGCCTTCGACATTAAGCTGCTGCAACATGAGGGTTAATATGAATAATCTCTAATCACCGCGTTTTAACACCTATTTGACCATTAAAGCGCTCACGTTAAGATTACTTTAGATGTCTGCGCTCCTCTGCTCGTCTCAGTGTTGCACACACACATAAGCACGCGGTCTTTCGCGCTTTTGGTATATGATGCAATAATCGTTTATCTCGATTAATGGTTTTTCATAATCGTTAGAAGCCATAATCGAAATTGAATTTTCGATTAATTGTACAGCCCTAATATATATATATATATATATATATATATATATATATATATATATATATATATATATATATATATATATATATATATATATATATATATATATACACAAGAAAACACAACAAGAATTAAAACTGACAGTATAATAATAAAAAGAAACAGAATAAATACAACTAATGCAATTTTTTAAAAATCCAGATACTAAAAGTTCCTGTTTTTATTGCAATAAAGCATAGTCCCTTAATTTATCAAGAAAATAAACAGAAACCTCAGCATCTTTTGAATTTTGTAACTCTATCCAAGAGTGCATGAAGAGGCCTTACCTCCTACAGTGTGCAGCACCTGCCCAGTATTGGAGACCACCAGTACCCTGTGGTGTCCTGTGTCTGCAATAGCCAACTGCTTGCCGCTGGGGTCTATGGCTATTTTTCCAGGAAAAGAAAGGATGGAGGGAGGTAGCGAGTCCCTGTACAGTTTGATTCCCACATTATGGTCCTTGAGGAGCCCTTGTTCCCTATAGTGTTTCAGAGCCGCAGCAGTGAAAAGGAAGAGATGTTCTCTATGCCCTTCACCAACCAGGGAGAAAAGCAAGTTTCCTCTGGGTCCCAGCAGCAGCAGTGTGGGCCAGCAGGACACCTCCAGCTCCTGCCACAGACGGGCATCGCTGTCGTTCACTACAGGATGGTTGATGTCGTATCTCAACACCGCACTCTGTACGTTCTGGAGGACTTTCTCATTGGGGAATTTTGCTGAGTGAACACCCACGACAATCAGACCATCTGCAGAAATGAAAAAAAAAAAAAACCCACATAATTTTAGGGTTTTCTACTAAAGTTAAAGTAAGAAGACAGGACAATTTACATGGCTATAGTAAATCTGCACTCATCAGCATGTGAATCTTTGTAATGCAAATGTGTTGTTGATAGAAAGTTGACACTTCAAAAGCTACACAAAATAAATATTGCAGAAATCCACATGAGCCCAGTTGACAGTACCAATACCTTTATAAAAAAAAAAACTTTTTAAAAGATAGATTCTTTCCCAGTAATGGGTTGTGGCCTTTGTTTAAAACATATGCAGGAATAGTTGGTGGTTCATTCAGCTGTGGTGACCCCTAATAGATAACGGACTAAGCCAAAGGAAAATGAATGAATGAATGAACGAATGAATGAATGAATGAATGAATGAATGAATTATAAATTCCTGCAAACTGTTACATGAGCTCTTGACATATATTTACAAAATTCTGAATTATTATTTAAAGGTCCTGTTAAATTAAAATAAAAATTTTTAGATGTTACTTTCAGTAATTTTTAGAATACCAATTAGCCAGTGTGCTCCAAAACAGTGAGAAAATTCACATTTATAAAATGTAAAATTGATCCAAAGCCAGCAGTTTGTCCCTTCCACCTAAACGGATTAATGATTTATTTCATGTCACCTCATATTTCAGTTTCTCATCAAATCTTGACCAATCAAATGCTCTCTAGTCATCTCCTGCCCTCTTCAAGAAACTTCTCATTTGCTTTTCATTTTATGTGCTTGACCTCAACAACTTTCCCAAACAAAACGCTATTGGCTGTTTTTTTAAAAGGGGAGGAGCTACTATGATGTCCCACCCTCGTTTAATTTTTCAGTTGAGATTACGTCAAACATGGAATAAAAAAAGTGCACATTTCAGACATAAAAAAACATACATTAGAAATAATGGTCGTCTGTACTTTTGCATTTCTTACATTAGTTTTTACAGTGATCTTGCATCACACTTTGCATCATTGTTTTTCTAATGATCTTTGTTTTGGGGTTATCTGGTTTATCTTTTCTTTAGAAGAAAGAAAAAGTCATATCGTTATTTAGAAAATTAAAAGACCCTTTGAAAATTTGTAATTTCTCTGAATTTATTGGATTTATTTATTATGTATGGGTTTGACTAAAACGTAAATACTTGTTTTATTTTATTTCATATCAATTTTAGAAAATTAGAACTGGCCAGAATAACAAATGTTTTAATTTGCTGTGATTTAAATTCAGGTCGCCTCACAGTAAGAAGGTCACTGGTTCGAGTCCCGGCTGGGCCAGTTGGCATTTCTGTGTGGAGTTTGCATGTTGTCCCCGTGTTCGCATGGGTTTCCCCTGGGTGCTCTGGTCTCCCCAAAGACATGTAGTATAGTGTATGTGTGGGAATGAGTTTGTATGGGTATTTTCCAGTACTGGGTTGCAGCTGGAAGGGCATCCGCTGTGTAAAACGTATGCTGGGGAATAAAAGGTCTAAGCCAAAGGAAAATGAATGAATGTATGAACGAAATTCACGTTCATTCCACCAAATATTTATTTCTAAACTCTTTTAAAGTTAAAACATTGGTATTGTGCATATAAAGATGTATGAAAACATGGCTACTATTTCTTATTTTATGCAAAAAAAAAAAAGAAAAATGCTAAAATTACAATATTTATATGTCATCAGTAGTTTTTGTAGAACTACATTATTTTTTACCCTTAAATCTGTTTATGAATCGTAGATAAGAAAGAATTTTTTGTAAGTGTTGTAAGAGTAAGAGAAAAAACAACTGCACTACAAATTATGAATTAACCTCTATTAATAATAAGAATTATTCATTGATTAATTTTTCTTCAGCTTAGTGCCTTTATTCATCAGGGGTTGCCACCGCGGAATGAACCGCCTACTTATCCAGCATATGTTTTACACAGCGGGTGCCCTTCCAGCTGCAACCCGAGTACTGGGAAACACCCATACACTCTCACATTCACACACATACCACATGTCTTTGGACTCTGGGGGAAACCGGAGCACCTGGAAGAAAACCACCGTAAAACATGGGGAGAACATGCAAAACCCACACAGAAATGCCAAATGACCCAGCAGCGACTCAAACCAGCGTCCTTCTTGCTGTGAGGCAACAGAGCTAACCTCTAAGCCAATGTGTCACCCATAATAATATTAATCATAATATTAATTAATATGATTGTCTTTTTCAGCTAGCACCTTTTTAAAGACAACCTGTAATTGGGATGAATATACACCCTTTAAAAACTTGTTGGCTTTAAAATTTTTTTTTTATTAAAACATTCTGAGGTGCGTTTAGCTTTTACAGTTATTCTGAAAGCTCTTTTAATGAGAATGTTTATGAAATAATAAATGTTTAATCCATCAAGGTCTTGCCCTAAATCAAAAGAGAACGATAAAAGAAAAGTGTCTCTAATTCAATTACTTAAATTTATTTTTTGCCTAATTAAGGTTTTTGCATCCAATTTTTGTTCATTCAAAGACAATCCATTCAGGTTACACAAAGCTGTTCATTCTTATCTCCTCATACAATGTGTGGAAGCATGTTGCGTTGGTGTCTGCTTCTGACATGTTTTATCTAAACCCTTGAATACTGAAAATCCCAAAGAACCATCTTTTGTCTGTGTGTCAGGGCTTTGAATGTTTTCAATAGTACTAAACCTCAGTCTTTGTGAGTCAGTTTCCTTTTTAAAATCATTCAATAAAAGAACAACAAAGTCTATCGAGCAAGAAAATGTCTAAAGGGGACATGAGAAACAGGATTTTGCTTGCTATAGGAGACCAAAATGTACTAGACATACTGTATCAATCGCATTGTACAGCATACCCCTCTTAGTCTCTTATTCATCAGGGGTCGCTACAGTGGAATAAACTACCATCCTGCTGCAACCCAGTACTGGGAAAGGTCGTGTTTTTTTTTTATTCACAGGTCACTTTTGGAGCTTATTCTTAAAACAAAATGACCAATAAAAAAATGTTGTACTTTGCCAATTCTTGCAAATTGCTAAAAGAAGCCCATATTACATACGTTTCTTTTATAGGGAACAGTGTTATGCAAAATTCAGTTTTAGAAAGGGTTTAAAACCTGTTGTGTGGCCACAACATGTGAATATAGCCAGCCTCTATTTTTTAAATCATCACATATTTGTTGGAGCGAATCCCTCCGTGGTGTTTTCATGAACAGATTTTTGGTGTAGATGGAACCAGGCATGAGCCAATGCAATGTGACACACAATTGAGTTTCATCGGCATTAGTTGTTTGGCATCAGCTCAGTGTGAGCTAACCCATAGACCACTTTCTTCTGCCCAACTTCTTTTGACATTTTCAGTTTTCCCACAAAGATACTTTCAGTCCTGTTTTTAAACCTGCCACTATTGTGATGCATAGGGATTTGTAGCTCTACTCTCTTCTGAAAAGAAGGCTGGTTGGACAAGCTCATTTGAATTTAAAGCGACAGTCACCAAAACTGCACATTTTAGATCAAAGGCTAAAACGAGCAGTTTCAAAGAGATAAAACAAAATATTTGTGTGGTATTTTGAGCTGAAACTTCACATACACATTTTAGGGACATCAGAGACTTATTTTACATCTTAATCATGATAGGCCAGTGTTATTATACATGAAATTTTCACATTTATTTTCTAAATTACATTTTTGAAAACTAAAAAAAAAAACGTTTATAATAAATATTATTATTATTCAGATGGTCAAATTATGATTGAACTGAGATTGATACCTGTGCTCTAAGGTGGAAACAAGTTTTGGTTACCTCGATTTTCAATGAAGTGACACCACCTATTTCATTAAAATACTATTTGTATTCTGTCCCTAATATCCCTAATATTGAGGATGAACCAAAATATTTTGACAAGAGAGTAAATGATCACAGATATTAATAATAAGTAATAATAATAAAAAGTGTAGCAAGTGTAGGCCCCTTTAAAGAAACAAGAGTATATATGAATCCCAGAGGTACACATCCTAAAATTGGCAAATGCATGCAGAATGCTAAAACCAATCGAGAGAAACATAGGGGTCTTGATTGAGAGCTCATGCAGCCCCTAGGCATTCCATTATAACCAATGCGCTCTGTTTGTCTGTTTGTTCCAGTCTTCTGCACTGTGATATAGTCTGCGCTTGACTTTGTCTAATTTAGCAAAAATGTCAACCAAACTTCTCCGCCTTGTCACTGGAAGTGACATTCCCCCATTGTGTATCCCTGGGGTAAGCAACGCAGCCACTGATGATTGAAGTCGACGGACGGTGGTTTTTAAATTCCGGTTTCAGCCATCCATCAGAAGATTAAAATTCATAGGATCAGCAGTGGAGACGGAAAGCACACGCACAGGGGAGCAGTGTCCCATTTCAGTATGCTTTTAGCCAGCTTCCTCTCCGCACAGAAATGTATTTGAATCACATCTGGCACAGTCAAAATGTGATCAATGTTTTTCTATACTTTTCCTCATGTCTCCCTAGATGATTTACCCTTCAGGGGAATAAATGCATGGAAGAACCAGCACTTCTACTTACGATGAGAAATATGAGAGCAAGGGTGTTGTAAACAAAAAAAGAAAAAAAAAATATCCAGGGCTTTCTTAATGACAAGTGTTTCTTTCATTTTTGTTTCATTGCAATTGAGTTCAGATCAGACTGTCAAAATCAGACTTGATGATACACGTGTTGCTGGTCTTAAAATATTAGAATACAAAAGTTTTTAAAAGGGCACCTATGGTGAAAATTAACTTTTGTATCCACTGTCATAATGGAGTGATTTAAACACTCAAGGTGAATCCCAAATCGCATACTTATGCACTATTCTACGCCATTGTGTAGTATAAATAGTGTAAGTAGGTCACACAGAAAACTCTAAAAAATAATAAGTGTACTTTATTTATCCTTTAATTGCACTCATTCAACCAGTAAAATGAAGTGTGGAATGATGGACACTTCACACACTCAACGACAGCAGCTCTGCTCGCGTAGCGGAAGGGGCGGGGCTACCGGGCGCACATGTTGGATAACCTTATTTATTTTGGATTGTGAATGAGAATTTCTCCTACGAGAGTGATTATAGCGCCTCCCGATGGAGAATGCAGTAATATTCACAGCAAGTATTATTTAATGCTTTGTTCATTTATTTCACTAATTTGACAACCATCAAACCTCATCAGGAAAAAAAAAAAACATTAGTGCTCCATTTGGGACAACACTACATACATATACTATGCTGTTGAGTGTGTAAGTGCATAAGTACATAGTGCATGAGTGCATAATGTATAGTGGGACATTTGGGACGCAGCTACAATGTCTCTTTTTTAATCACTGACCTTAAAATAGGACCCAAATCACAGTGATTTTGAGGCCCATCGCAACGTGATGTACAGTAGGAGTGTGTTTTTTTCCGCCCATCTATTGATTGACCGGCGCCATGTTTCTATAATGTATACACATGTCCACAGAACTTTTTTGTTGCAAAGAAACTGGGATTAAAACATATGTTACAAGTCTCTGTGAAGTGATTAGCTGCACTTCAATTATTTCCTTTAAAATATTTTTAAAACAGAGCATGTTTGTAATAAAGAGAGTAAAATCGCTGTGTAATTCTTAACCACTATAAATCACCACAGCCGTATGGTGTCAGTAGCAGCACATATGTGTGCGTGTCTGTGTACTGCAAATGGCATTTGCATGTGATCCATCCTTTCAGAAAGGCTTGAATAGACTACACCACAAATATACCAAATAGACAAATAGACTTTTGACTTAGCTTCATCCATAGGCTGCAGGCTACAAAAACAACTACATAGCCCTCAGACACTAAAATTGTACATTATTTATTAAATAATTGGATGGGTATTTTGAGCTGAAACTTTGCAGACACATTCTGGAGACACCAATGTCATATTTTACATCTTACATCTTGCAAAAGATGTACAATAGGTGCCCTTTAAATAAATAAGTGTCAAGGAGTTTGGGTGTCTGTATGAAAATAAATGAAAGAGATTTTAAACACATTGAAAGTAGGGAAGCTCCGATCAATCGTCCCGAGATCAGTATTGGCCGAAAATCACATTTCATGATTCGATTGGTACACGTCAATCTGGCCAATCCCATGAACCGATCGTATATTTTGGTTTACGCGTGCTTTGAGTTGCTGTGATACGAGCCGAGCGATCGCCGCTATCTAGTGTCTCAACAGTATGGCCTCTCATGGTAGCACTGCGATCATAGGCCTCTTTATAGTAGCACTGTGATGCCCTCAAATTAGATAAAATACCCTGAAAATTATGGTGACGAAAGTGAATGAGCAAGAAAACTGATCATAAGAGGCACAGTGATGTTCTAAGCATTATATTTAATTAAGTTAAATGAACAGTGCAGTAAAGAAAATCCTCACTCTCTCATTGAGCTGCTTTGACTGTCCGGAGCTGCAACCATAGACTAACTGTCAATAGTTGGAGTCTGGAGATGAGCAAATATTTTAATGGCCTAGCATGTATTTAGGCCTTTTTACATAAAATAACTGAAATTTCTGAGTTTTTGTTAATATGGCAAGCTCACTAAAACCTGGCTGGAAATATTAATTAAATAAATATATTTTTAAACTTATTTAATAATATAACTTTTTCAAATATAGGCCTAGTTTTTGCAATAAACTGTAGTTTATCGACCTATTTCCTTTTAGTAAAGAAGTAATGTATTACGGTGTGCATTTAACTTAAGCATCAAATATAGACTACGCTCCAAACTTTTTCTTCTTGAGATATGTTGAATTTTTCTTCCATCATTTGCAGTGTTTCTAAATTGCATTGTTATTTATTTATTTATTTATTTATTTATAATGGTTATAAGAGACCTCCATTTAAGTTTCATATAAGAGATCTCCACTTAAGTATCATACTTAGAGGGAAAATGTGCTTTAGGCATTACAAAGCTTGAAGCATCAGAATCGGTAGTCAGTATCGGCCGATCACCATGACAAGGAATCAATATTTGGTATCGGCTGTCCCTAATTGAAAGTGTATTAAATGTAAGCAAAGTGTCTAACCCAAGGTTTCTAATAAATGTATTTTTTTCAATGTAAAAAAAGTAAATGTAAAAATGAGATTTTAAAATGTTTCCTCATCATCACCTGGAACATATGTTCAAAAAAAATTACAATAAAGAAGTATTTTATTGTAAGAGGTATGCCAGTCAAGTTTTTTTTTTTTTTTTACACCGAATAACATTATAGTGGGCATCAATCCATACTTAAAACAATACTGCCTACAACTATGTGGATACCTATTCGTTATAGATATCGCTGTCAATTTCACATTGTCATTGTATTTGCACTGTCTGTATTTTGCACTGTCGTTGTATTTGCACTGTCTGTATTTTGTACTGTCTGGAGCCAGCACCTAAGCTTTTCTCTCATCATAGCACACATGCTGCTGATGATGTGACAATAAAAGTGATTTGATTTAATTTGATTTGATGATGTAAATTTTGGTAAATCATTACTCAGGAAAAAAAGAACTAAATAGGACACTTTTTACAGTAGAAGTAATTGTCAAAACAAACACTTGTCTTGCTGCTTGAAAATTGCTATATAAATGGATTCATACCTAATAATAAATCACACAAAAAGCATTGGATAGGGCTGGAAGTACTCGAATATTTACTTTAAAATGTACATATAAACTTAAAAGCTCTAATATAAGGTTAGTATTTGTACAAACTATGTTGCCATAAATAAATCTGAATTTGTGCGTTAAAAGCCACTGAAATACTGACAAATCAAAAGTATATTCTGAATTAATTTCTATAATAACCTTCTAAAACCAGCAGTATTAAAAATGCATAAAAACAAAGTATCTGCATAAAACTGAAAGGCCACTGCTCTTTAATTTACCAACAACAACAATAAACTCTAACAACGATCAACTCTAATAATTAGCAAGACACTGGGAATAGTGGCGAGCTCCTTTAACAAAGCAGTGGTAACAGAATGTACCAAAAGCAGTGCCAGCATTAAGGTATGTGTGAGATATGCCAGCGAGTGGGCTGACGGCTACATTGCCAGTGGCCCTGGATGATCCAACAGGAGTGGCTACTGACGGGCTACTGACAGCTGGAGCTGATAGCACTGGTCACAGAGCTGCTATAATAAGCCGCAGACCAGCAGAATGGTGTATCTATGCGAAACTCCCTGCCCTCAGGTCCGGTCCCCGGATATTTAAAGCCCCATATCCGATAAAGTTTTATGATAATACCAATGTGTTGCTGGACCAGAAGAAAATAGTTATCAAAATCCAAAAAAAATCTGATCCTGTGATCCCATGGGTATGATCTACAACATGATTGTATGGTTCAAATCAAAACAGCCAAGAAACATTCATCTGGATTGGCTGTTTCCATGTTAGAAGATGCCTTTCATTTATCTAACCGTGTAATATATAAATCATGGAGAGCACTTAAAATAAATGAGTCAGGCTAGATGCCATTATGCAATCTATCACTCACATTCTTATTTACATTCATACCCAAACATAATGCCCGTGCCTAACAACTCGATGTACCTTGTATGGAGTAATTCTTCTCCAGCTGATGTAGATCAGGAAGTATGTGGATGCAGTTTATGCAGCAGTAGGTGAAGAAGTCAAGCAGCACCACTTTCCCTAATAGTTCCTTCCCGAGTGACAGTGGACCATCTGTGTTTAACCATTCCAGTCCTGCTAAATAACAGTGGAAAGGTTAAAAATTTACATTTTTCAATCAGCGGTTCAAAGTCAAGTCAAATCACTTTTATTGTCACATCATCAGCAGCACGTGTTAGCTTAGGTGCTGGCTCCAGACAGTACAAAATACAGATAGTCCAAATACAACAATACTCAAAGACAAAGTCCGGTCTTCGATGTGCAACGAGGGAGCCAATTTCCCAAAGTGTGTGTCTGTCGTAGGTAATGAGAGTGTGTACATCCAGCACGAAAAATGACAAAAATACAAGTAAAACACACAAAACAAAACAAAGTTTGCTAGGAGCTCGCAACACGGTGGCCATGCTCTGCACCATCTTGATGACGTATACAGTATATCACAAGCAGAAATGCTGTTGCCACATATAAAACAAGTAAAGTGATAATTTAGCACTTTAGCTTCCATTAAAAAAATTTCCAACAAAAATTGCCATTAAAATTTGGTTAAACTCTGTTTCTGACACTAAGCAAAAACAAGTTTTTGTTGTAATGATAAGCTATGGAGAAATAAAGGTCAACTGGGTGGTTACATTTCCAGTTAAAGGGTTGATTGAATGTTTTATTTTTCTTATAACTCTTGGGTGAAACAATGTTTCTTAGTCATTCAGCATAACAGTCAAACTTCATTCAATCACTAATTTCCCTTCAGCTTACCCCCTTATTTGTCAGGGGTTGCCAAAGCGGAATGAACCACCAACTATTCCAACATATGTTTTACGCAGCGGATGCCCTTTCAGCCGCAACCCAGTATTGGGAAACACCCATTTATATTCACTCACACACATATACTATGGCAAGTTTGTTTACCCAATTCAATTATACCACATCTTTGGATTGTGCTGGAAAACCAGAGCATGCGGAGGAAACCCACACAAACTTATACCCACAGATATGCCAACTGGCCCACCCGGTACTCGAACCAGGAACTTCCTTGCTGTTGGGTGACAGTGCTAACCATTGAGCCACTGTTACACACTTAATATTACATTTTATTATAAACAGGTGATTTGAAGGAGAGCGGCAAAACATAAAGAACTAAAATTACAACTAATGAGTATTTTGGGGCTGAACATTTAATGTCATCAATGATTAGTTTTAAATATGACTGACACAAATAATTGTTGCGTAAACTGCTGATTGTAGCCCTGTCATGATATCTATTTTTTTGTTGTATGATATATTACACCAAAATATATTGCGATAAACAATAGTATTGTGATTTTAAAACCATTTTATGCCACTCATTATATAATGCCAAAATGACAATATAATATCATCACAACGCAAGTACACTCGTCCAAAGATTTTATTTTATTCATTCATTCATTTTGCTTTTCAGCTTAGTCCCTTTATTAATCCAGGGTCGCCACAGCGGAATGAACAGCCAACTTATCCAGCTTGTTTTTACGCAGCTGATGCCCTTCTAGGCGCAACCCATCTCTGGGAAACATCCACACACACTCATTCACACTCATCCACTACGGACAATTTAGCCTACCCAATTTACCTGTACCACATGGCTTTGAACTGTGGGGGAAACCGGAGTAGCCGGAGGAAACCCACGTGAATGCAGGGAGAACATGCAAACTCTACACAGAAACGCCAACAGACCCAGCTGAGGCTTGAACCAGCAACCTTTTAGCTGTGAGGCGACAACACTACCTACTGGGCCACTGTGTCACCCCGATTTAAAAAAAAAAAAGTAATAATTTTTTTTCTTAAAAATATTTAATTTAAGTATAGCCATTTAAACTATTTAATAACTAGGCATTGGAATGTGAAATAAATATATAAATAACAATAAATGTCAAGAAAAAACTGCAAAGCAAAAAGTGTGTACCAGATCTATTTTTGGTTGTTAAACACCCACATAAAAATATACTAAAGCAATTTAAAGTACTAGTAATACTAGTGATTTCTTTAACCATACTGACACTGACACCTTTAATACAGATAGAGATGTTGCAAGAATTGTTTTTTCTGTATGGTTAATATATATTGCATCACCAAAAAATGATCTAAGTCATGCCCATGTGTTGTGCATTAAGTCGATATATTGATTATTGCGACAGGCTGTTGTTTGTTACTCATTTCATTAGCTGTCTTAAGTATATAGTAGTAAAAACGTACACTAACGTTACCTGACAGAAGTCCTGTAGCCTATACAAGTTTTAGGGACAACTAATAATAACTTGAATTTTAGTTGATCATTTGGTATTAGAAGTGGCTTATATGAAGATTTCACTTATGACCACATACTGAATGTAACCCCAAACCATGATTTTTCCTTCACCAAACTGTGAGAATCTTACCTTCCGCCAAGTCAAGTTATTGTTGCTCTTACAATTGCAATCAACGCCAAGACTTTTGTCAGGCAGTGTACAGTAGAATAGTCTCTAACTCTATATGAATTCACCCTTAAAAAATATTAAAAATAACTATTCAGTTACAATATACGTAAATTAAATCTAGTAATTGAGTACTCTCTGTAAGTTTGCTGAGACCATCCAAAACTAGATGTTCATTAGATCACTTGTTACAGCAGTGTGGCTCACTTTTGACTCAATACAACATTACAGAGCAATAAACAACCGTCAAATGTAATCGACTTGTCATGTTTTATGTTGTCAGTCTTTTATCTAAAACCAAGAATCGATCAATGATTAAGTTCTGCTCAAGTTTTAAAGCCACTCCCATGAGATACAATCACTGTATACACTCCCACTGCCATTGAGTGTATTAATACACTTGCCTTCTTCAAAATCCGGTACAATCAAATCCTCCCTCTCGTCTATTTTGAGCAAATATTCATGTACGAGTTTTTCCTTCTCTTCTTGACTCGTCGTTTCCTCTAAATCACAGTCTAGCTGGCCCTGAATGAGGAAAAGATCTGTCAGCTTACTGTAAGACGCCATGATTCTCACTCACAACAACGCAGAAATTAATCTCGGCACTTTCGACAAACATATCGCTTCAGCATTCTTGATAACAAAAGAAAAAAAAACTTGTATGTAATTAGGATATGAAAAACTTTTAAAAATAATATACGTAATAAATGTATAAATAAACACTTGATATGTTTTATGTAATTATTCGGAAGAATCTGGCAATGGGGAAAATGCTAATATCAACGCAAAAATAAATACTCTTTCAACATTGGCGGTAAGAAACACTCGTCTGATTTATCTAACGTGAACAGTTTTTAATTGATATACTGTAACAAAATGCGCTTTTATTAATGTTTTTATGCTTTCTGGACAGATTTCTGTATGATGCGGATTCTAGTCGCGGTTTTATTTTCCTAAGAGATCATGAATGTGATGTTACAAAACTGCTCTGTTACAAAACTGGATACAAATGTCCCAGAGCGGGTCTGAGAGTGACATTTGGGATTATAAACCTCTTAAGAAAAACAAAAAACGAAGCTGTAAATCACAGGGATCAAGAGAACATGTGACAAAGAGGAAGAAGGAGAGCACAGTGCAAAAAACAGTCAAAAGTGCTGAAAAACACACTGATTTAGACCACCAGATCGGGAGTAATGCTCCTAATAACACAGTGAACTCAGGATCCGAGGATGTGAATCATGGGACAGTTTCTCGGGATGTCCCTAATGCAGACTCTCAGTCAGGAAGAGGCTTCTGTCCTGTCTGTCAAATGCCATTTTCCATCCTGGTTGTCCAGTCTCAACAATGGCATGTTGCAGAATGCTTAGATACAGCTGCTGACAACTGTAAAGGTAATGGTATTAATAGTTAATACATTTATTTTGTCTCCTAAATGTCCTCCTCACATTGTACATTTTGGACATCTCAATTTCATAACGCAGGGGTTTCAAACCGGGATTTGGGGACACTAATGGGGCCAAAGCAGAGTGCTAGGGGGTCAATCTGAATTTGTTGAATGAAAACATAAATGGAAAAAATACATTTAGAAAATAATACATAAAAAAAAAATTAATTAAGATGAACACATTATTATAAAAAACAGATTTCGGAATCATAATATTGTAATAATCAAATAATTTAACTTATGATAAAAAAAAGCAAAAAAGAAAAAGATGAATTCAAATAAATAATTGTGGGAAAAAAATTGTAATAATAAAAAAAATCTTAAATGTTAATTTGTACAATAAAACAATGTAATTTTTTTTAGAAACTAAATATGAATGTAGTGTTAAATGTAATACAACTTATTTTTTAGACCCATTTATTCATTTGAATTTTCACAATTTAAAATGAGGTGTTTTTACAAACCTTACAGATGCCTTTTACGTTTCCAGATGTTGAATCCTTGGTCTAAAATCAATTCCGTTCAGCATGTTATAGAATTCCAACTTAGCTGAAAATATGACTGAATAAACATCAACAACAAAAAAGATCATTTAAATTTAATGAATCATATCATATTGTTCATGTTATCTTGATATATGAAATAATATTACTATTTAGACTTAAACACCTACACATTTTTTAATGCAAGTCAATAATTAAAATTTATTATATTTACATAACATTTACTATAAAGGACTGTAAATGTCACAACATTTCATTGTTAATAAGGTTTTAGCACCCTGTCATTAGTACAGTATTTCCAATAATATTATTGTTTAATATAAGCAGGGTTCCCACACTTCCTGAAAGTACTTTTTTTTTTAAAAACTCTCTTTTAAAGTGCTTGAATTGTACTCAATTGACAAAAACAGAACAAAAAAATTCTTAAATTTATTCATTTTCTGTTCGGCTTAGTCCCTTTATTATTCTGGGGTCGCCACAGCAGAATAAACTGCCAACTTATCCAACGCATGTTTTATGCAGCGGATGCCCTTCCAGCTGTAACTCGTTACTTGGAAACATCCATACATAATGGACAATTTAGCTTACCCAATTTACCTATAATGCATGTCTTTAGACTTGTGGGGAAAACCGGAGGAGCACCCAGAGGAAACCCACTCCAACACTGAGAGAACATGCAAACTTCACACAGAAACACCAACTGACCCATCCAAGGCTCAAACCAGCGACATTCTTGCTGTGAGGCAATCGTGCTACTAACTGCGCCACCGTGCATCCGAATTCTTAAATTAAAAATCTTAAATTTTACTCTTGTACAATAACACTGACAAACTGCACATTTTATCAATATTTCAGAAACATAATATATCGGACATTAATATAAATCATAGGTCTCAAAATCCATTTCTGGAGGGTTGCAGCTCTGCACAGTTTTGCTGCAACCCTGATCAAACACAGTTGATCCAAATAATCGAGGTGTTCAAAAGAGGAAAATATCTCATTGCATTTTTTTTTCCGATATTGCGATTGTGATTTGATTTGCAATTTAATTTTGTTGTCAAGATTTAGCTCACTAACCTGTAGTACTGCTGAAATGCAGGGATGTTAGTTGAAAAAGAAACTAAAAAGAAAGATATTAACATACTTCAACATTTATTCAAATTTGTTTTTAAATATTCTGTAATTCAACACTAATTTTTTATCTAAAGCAAACAATAAGCACAAATAAAATGACCTTACCTTTCTGTAAGTTCCAATCAAATTAGGGAGATAATGTAGCTTATTATACACACAAAAATATATATTATAAAATACAGAACACTCAGGCTGATAAGAGGCAGATTGAAAAGTTCGGATTGGGCAGAACGAAAGTGTACTTACTCAAATGGCTAGTAAGACTGTCACACACTGATGGCAGTCACACATTTGCTCTGGGCAGGGGGAAATGAAATAATGCATATATTCCATATCGCAGCCACTTGCATTTAGCTAATTGCAATGTTTCATTTGTGATTGTGATTTAATGTTGATTAATTGCACAGCCTCAGTACAGTAAGGACTTAATGGCACTATATATATATGCTGGGGTATAAATTACAATGGTTCTGGATTTAAAGTTAATGGTGCTTTTAAAAAAAGTCCTTTAATCTATGGTTCATGAAAGCGTGGGAACCCTGTATTAAGAAAACATAACTTAACACTCTTTCTGCCTTCTGATGTTACAGAATGCCCAGATGGTCTTCAGTGTATGTCCACCATTCCCAATCATTATAAAAGATACAACCACTCTCTGCTGGCTCAGAGTCGAGCGCAAAATGACTCCGTCCAAGCCATCTCAGACTTCAGCTTGAATTCAGTAAATAATGGCGCATCCACATCTGTTAAGGAGAGTTCAGTGGACAGCGCTGTGAATGTATCTGCTTCATCTAGCCAAAGTTCATCTCCTGGTGATAGACTGAAGGGAACTCCCACTAAATCTAATGCCCTGCTGCTTTTGCGTTCCCCCAACACCGAGGATATCAAGAAAAAGAAAGGCTGGTCACCCTCAGTCAAAAGATCTCAGTCACAGATTTCTTCCCAGGAGGCCAAAGCCAAGATTTCTGCTCCAGGTGAAGTACGATGCGTTGACAGTGCAGTTCAGACGCAGCCTAATGAGGTTAAAAAAGAGCTGTTTGAATGCAAAGATGATGACGATTATATCTCCTGCTCCCCACTTTCTGAGCTTCCAGAAGTGGATGAGGAGCACAGGGTGGAAAAATCCAATAATGACAGACATTTTTATAGTACTGCATTGCAGGAGGATGATGATTCTCTTAATCTTTTCAGTGATGAAGATGATGATCTGTTCTTTGATGTGATAGACCAGTATGAGGAACATGGGCCAGACAAAAGCTCATTAGACACCTGTGAGAAACAGCAAACATCATTAGCACCAGAAAGTCACCTGACTGCTTCCAGTTCCACAGGTGTTTCATTTCATCACTGCTCAACAAACAACAACAGTTCAAACTCCCAGCTACAGTCACCCCAAAGCTTGGTATTAGAGCATCTTCGGGACCGCATATCTACTCCTACACATGTCAAGAGCTTGACTTCATCTTTTGAGGAAGTTAACTTCACTCAAACAAACCAAGAGTCGTTTTCCAACCAAGCAGATCTATCCGCAACACAGTCTATGGCTCCTAGGAGGACTCAGATAAAGGCAGGTCCCTCTGGATTGAAACAAACAGACATTGGGGTGTTTTTTGGCCTGAAGCCGCTGCATGAAAAAAAGGCTGGGAAGGAAGTAAAGCCATTGGTCAGAGAGGCCGATCTGCAAAAGTCTAGAAGAGTGAGGGTTTCAGAAGCTCAAGGGGAAGACGGTAAGCGTCAGGGTAGATGGCGTGGGAAGAGCAAAGCACCATCTGAAGGGTCCGGTGTCTCGCCTGCTGTAGAAGATAGTGTGGCTCTGCCCACGCAAACAGAAGGAAAGAGAGGAGGGAGGGCAGAGGGGCGGAAAAGATGGAACAGAGGAAAAGCGACAGATGGAGATCCCAAGGAGCCCAAACGCTGTCCATTCTACAAGAAAATTCCTGGTTTGTGAATGCTTTTTTTGACCTACTTAGAAACAATTGTTATGATTGCATAAGCGGGTATACTAGTAGCTGTACCCGAACTTAAATGTACTTTTAATCTTCTTTTATTATAATAATTCCTCTATTATTATTTAGTTTGTGGGACAGTCTTTTTGTCTAATCTAGTTTTGATAATAGGGCTGAACATAATAGGGCTGAACAATGCAGTGCTTAGCGTAATTGAGTAGTTATTTTGAAAATGAATATTTTTTTTTTCCCCATTTCTCAGTGAATGTAGGCAATGTATTTTGGTGCATTTAACATATAACAGATTTATTAAACAGATATATTTATTAAAATAATATTTTAGTCACTAAACCAATTTGAAATTAAAAGATAATACAATTAAATTGTAATTAAATTTTTTTTTTACAAACTACAAAATGTCAACTAAATAAAATTATTATTTGTTTGCTTCTTGATTTTTACTTTTTATTTTTATTTATTATTATTTTTTTAAGTATTTATTATTTTTCTATAACATAAATTTGGCTGTGCTATTTTTTGGACAGCTAATATGTATGCACTAATAGGGCTGTGCATTAATCCAAAATGTATCGCAATCGAAATTGCAATTAGCAAATCGCAAGTGGCTGCGATATGAAATGAATATGTGTTATATAATTTCCCCCACCCAAAGCGAATGCGTGGCTGCCATCTCTGTGTGTGACAGTCTTACTAGCCAACTGGGTGAGCACACTTTTGTTCTGCCCAATCAGTGTTGCACAATCAACCTATGCAGAACACCTGCAATTAAGCAAACAATCTGGAAAGTGACGACAATTGGGATAATGGTGAAAAATTTGTTTAATTTCTGAATATTTTAAAACAAATTTTGAATAAAAGTTGCGATACTTTAATATCTTTTCATCTTTTTTTTAACTAACGCTCACTGCATTTTAGCAATAAAAAGCTATGATCCCAAATATTGATCTGAAGTAAACTTGAGCTGACTACAAAATTAAATATCAAATCGAAATCGCAATATCTGTTAAAAAAAATTGCACACCCCATGCACAAATCTAATATTGTAAAGCTTCCTATTAAAATATGAATCTAAAAGATAGATTTGTGAGGGGTGTACTTGTATATGCTGAGTATATCGTTTGAGCATCGATATCGCAGTGTGTGTATCTGCAGTAGTCACATTGCAGGATTGGATTATTTATTAAAGGATAAAGATATTATGATATAGTATTTTATATTATTGTATAAAACTATTTACACCATGATTCAGACGGACAATCATTCATTTTCTTGTCGGCTTAGTCCCTTTATTAATCTGGGGTCGCCACAGCGGAATGAACCACCAACTTATCCAGCGCATTTTTACTCAGCGGATAACCTTCCAGCTGCAACCCATCTCTGGGAAACATTCACACACACACACATTCACAAACACTCACACACACTCATACACTACAGACAATTTAGCTTACTCAATTCACCTGCACCGCATGTCTTTGGACTGTAGGGGAAACCGGAGCACCCGAAGGGAACCCACGCGAACGCAGGGAGAACATGCAAACTCCACACAGAAACGCCAACTGAGCCGAGGATCGACCCAGCGACCTTCTTGCTGTGAGGCGGCATTACTACCTACTGTGCCACTGCGTCGCCCTACACCATGATAACCATGTTAATTTATGTTTAATTGTTCAATTTCTGTATTTCAGTGTTGTTAGACTGCCAGAAAACCATACAGCACTTTTTGTTTCACCATTACTTTTGCTCTGTCGTTTTTATATATGCTTGTAATTTCTTAGTGTTTATGCAGATGCACTGCATAGAAGAAGGCTTGATTACCCCAGTCGATCTAATTAATGAAATCTTTCCAAACAGAGCTATATGAATCATCTGATGAAATTATGATCATATTGCAGCAAAACAAAATATCGCAATGTCAGATTTTTTCAGTATCGTCCAGCCCTAGTTCATAATATGTTATTTGTCTGTACAGGAACGGGCTTTGCTGTGGATGCTTTTCAGTATGGCGTTGTTGAGGGTGTCACAGCCTACTTTCTCACTCACTTCCACTCTGATCACTATGGAGGCTTGAAGAAAGACTCTGCTGTCCCTATCTACTGTAACAAAGTATGTCTTCCTGTCTCATTGCACTTGTCTCAGTCTTCTGATTTTCACTATAAGCTGGAAACTAAGGGATAGTTCACGTAAAAATGATTTTATACCCATTAAATCATTAAATCATCAAATTATTTCAAACATTTATGCAGTTCCTTTTTCTGCAAAAAAATTTGTTGAAGTGTGTTGGGAAGCATGTAACTAGAGACCATTGATTTACTTTGTATCCGAAAGCACTGACCTTTCTTAAAATATCATCTTTATGTTCTACAGAAGTGGATTAATGATGAATATGCTGTAATTATGTTGTAAAATATATTGAGTTTCTTGCACAGGTTGGTTAATTTTAATAAAACCTCAGTGTTTTATGACTAACCATTGGCTTTATACGCATCACCAATGAACAGTTTCTGATACATAATCTTTAATGTTTAACTGAAAAATAAATTCATCTACATTGATAGCTTGAGGGCGAGTAAATTAATAGCAGGTTTTCATATTTTGGGTGTACTATCATTGTAACATAAAAGCACACAAATGCACTTATAAGGTTAATCTAAGGGTCAGATTGAGGGTCGAAAAGGAAATGGATAAACAAGTTTGAATTAGAAACTTGGCTTATATTATAAATGGGATTGGGAAGTGTGGAAACAAAATACCAGGAAACAGTGTGATGTTTTTATTCTTTGTGATTATGTAAGGGGGGATTGACTGAATCTAAAATGTCATTACTAACCAGTGTTAATCATGACAGGTAACCAGTAACCTGGTGAAGAGCAAGCTGAAGGTGGATGAGCAGTATATTCATGTTCTTCCAATGAACACAGAATGCATAGTTCAAGGAGTGAAGGTCACTCTCCTGGATGCCAACCAGTGAGTGTGTCTTTTAACCAATGTACAATTAAGACCCATTTAGTTCTTCATTGTAGATTGCTATGTTTCCTGCTCATTTTGTAGCCTCTTTTTTATTATTTGGACTGTTCACACAGAGCATTAAGACCTTAATTACTATGACTGTTTTCCCCCCAGCTGTCCTGGGGCAGCCATGTTGCTTTTTGTGCTGCCAGATGGCCAGACGGTGCTCCACACAGGTGACTTCCGGGCTGATCCGTCCATGGAGCGCTACCCAGAGCTGCAGGGTCTCAGGATACAGACCCTCTATCTGGACACAACGTGAGTTGAAAGCTACTTTTCAGTGCTGCATTATGGATTTGTTAATGAACAGCTCAGCATATTCTCACATAAACAGAAATGGATGCTAAAAGAACACCCTACTTTTTTTTTTGGAAAATGTACACATTTTATTCAGCAAGTCCCCTTTAGATAAAGAGTTCAGCTGATCTCCTGGTCTGGTGGGAACATCTTTAGATTAGCTTAGCATAAATCATTGAATCTTATTAGATCATTAGCATCTCACTAAATAAATAAATAAAATTATCCAAATATTTTTCCTGTTTAAAGCTTGACTCTTCAGTAGAGTCTGTAGCAAAGTCACTTCCAAAATAATTATGCCAGCATTAGAGTATCCTAGCCATATTGACCTATAAAATAGCTTTTCATTTTATAAAAACCTTTCATTTTATGTTGGCCTTAGTACACAAAACTACAAAAGGATCAAGCTGTTATAGGAAAATTATTAAAAATTATTATTATATATATATAGTTTTTTTACATTTTTGATTGAGATGCTAATGGTCTAATCTGCTTAAATGATTTGTGCTAAGCTAAACATGACCACAAAGATCGGATGAATGTATTCAAATATAGTAAAAGCCAACGGTTTAACTCTTGGTGACCTGTACAATTTTCCCCCCAAAAAGTTTTTTTTTTATAGATTTTCAATAGAAAGTGTTCATTTTTAATAGATTTGAAAAACAAAACATATTTTGTTTTTGGCCTGCAGCTAGCTCTCTGCAACTCTCACATGGTCGCTCACTGAAGCTAAGCAGGGCTGCTCCCAGTCAGTACCTGGATGGGAGACCACATGGGAAAGCTACACTCATTGGCCACTTTATTAGGTACACCTGTCCAACTGAATGGCAGCAACTCAGTGCATTTAGGCATGTAGACATAGTTAAGGTGATCTGCTGCAGTTCAAACCGAGCATCAGACTGGGGAAGAAAGGTGATTTAAGTGACTTTGAACGTAGCATGGTTGTTGATGCCAGACGGGCTGGTCTGAGCAATTCAGAAACAACTCATCTACAAGGATTTTCACGCACAACCATCTTAAGGGTTTACAGAGAAAAAAGAGAAAATATCCAGTGAGCGGCAGTTCTGTGGGCACAAATGCCTTATTGATGCCAGAGGTCAGAGAAGAATGGCAAGACTGTTTCGAGCTAAAAGCCAACCATAACTCAAATAACCACTCATTATAACTAAGGTATGCAGAAGAGCATCTCTGAACACACAACAAGTTTACCTTTGAGGCGGATGGGCTACAGCAGCAGAAGACCACACCAGATGCAACACCTGTCAGCTAAGAACAGGAAACTGAGGCTACAATTCACACAGGCCCAACAAAAAATTGACTAGAAATTGCAAAAACGATGCCTCTGGTCTGATGAGTTTCTTTTTCTGCTGCGACATTCAGATGGTGGGTCAGAATTTGGCATCAACAACATGAAAGCATGTATCCATCCTGCCTTGTATCAATGGTTTAGGTTGCTGGTGGTGTAATGGTGTGGGAGATATTTTCTTGGCTCACTTTGGGCCTATTGGTACCAATTGAGCATCGTGTCAACGCCACAGCTTATTAAAGTATTGTTGCTGACCATGTCCATCTCTTAATGACCACAGTGTACCCATCTTCTGATGGCTACTTCCAGCAGGATAACGCTCCATGTCATAAAACACGAATCATCTCGGACTGTTTTTTTTTTTTTAATATGACAATAAGTTCACTGTACTCAAATGGCCTCCACAGTCACCAGAACTCAATCCAATAGAGCACCTTTGGCATGTGGTGGAATAGGAGATTTGCATCATGGAAGTGCAGACAACAAATCTTCACCAACTGTGTGGTGCTATCATGTCACATGGACCAATTTCTCTGAAGAATATTTCCAGTACTTTGTTGAATCTAGGCCACGAAGCATTAAGGCAGAAGGGGGGGTCTAATCGTAAGGGTATTAGTAAGGTGTACCTAATAAAGTGGCAGGAGAGTGTAGGTTGCTGCCGGGAGTGGTGTTAGAGAGACCAGAAGGGGGCACTCAACCAACAGTCTGTGTGGGTCCTAATGCCTGTAAATTGACGAGGACTGTATACTGCTTAGTGAGCATCTTCCGGATGAGACATTAAATTGAGGTCCCGACCCTCTGTGGTCATTAAAAATTCCAGGATGTCTTTAGAAAAAAAAGAGTAGAGATTTGGGCATCCTTGCCAAATTTGCCCATTGCCCTTTGTCAATCATGGCCTCCTAACCATCCCCACATCATAATTGGCTTCACTCTGTCTCCTCTCCACCAATCAGCTGGTGTGAGGTTTGTGGTATGGCTCAATATGGCTGCCATTTCGTCATTCACCAACCCCCCGACACCCACAAAAAGCAATTTAAGTGTCCAGAAAAGCACTATATAAATGTAAGGAATTCTAATTAATTACTATTATTTATCCATAGGTACTGCAGTCCAGAGTACACATTTCCAACTCAACAGGAAGTCGTCACTTTTGCCGTAAACACAGCTTTTGAACGGGTGACTCTAAACCCTCGTACACTTGTGGTGTGTGGCACGTACTCCGTTGGGAAAGAGAAGGTCTTTCTAGGTGAGAAAGCAACGTTGTCCTGCTTTGTCCAGGCCTTGTGCTACTTTATTCGCTCTTGAAAGGACAGATTGTTCGCTTTTCTATTAACCGTGACCATCATGAATGAGCCTCCTATAAAACAAGTGTTTACAGAAGAGGTTTGCAGATGATGTCCTAGCTTGACTTTGAGATGACGTTCCTCTTTAATAGTTTGTCTTACAGGCTTATTGTTCTTTTTATAAATTACATCTATGATTAATGTCCTACGCCCATTTATTTCTACAAGCTCTGATCACATAATATCCTGCTCTGGGCCATTTCCTCAGTTTACAACTAATGTGTGATTTCTGTTGGCTGTCTTACTGAGTTGCAACTTCTTTCCAAATCCCAGTTACCAATTTTCATTCATTTTTTGTGACTATAGAGATGTACTCATTTTATTTTATTTTTTTACTCTCTCACCTGTTTTTCTAGCTGTATCAGAAGTGTTGAGCTCTAAAGTATGTTTGTCCAAGGATAAGTATAACACCATGTGCTGCCTGGAGTCTGAGGATATTGGCCAGCGCATCACTACGAATTGGCAGTCTGCCCAAGTGCATGTGCTTCCTATGATGCAGATCAATTTCAAAGTGAGTTAAACCGCACATAAAACTTCTGTGACTATAATTCTGCTCTAAATTACGAAATGCAGTTTTCCCCCGTTTGAGTTCATAGGTGTATAAAAATAGCCGATTATGCTAAACACAATCAATGAAGCTGTGTTTACTTATTCAATTTGGACTTTAAAATTCATACAGCGTTCAGTGTTATCTTTAATTTTCCTTGACAGCGCGTTTATGCTAATGCCAGAGGAAAAAAATACGATTCTAATTACAGAGACCAAGTGCCAACGCAGCAATTCTGGCACCGGTAGCACTGATTGAGTCAGCGTGACTGAAAGTACATTCTAATGAGACAGTCGCAGATAATAAAGATCAGCCATTTGATGTGGCCTAAACCATTATAAGCAACTTTTCTCACCCATGACAATGTGGATGTTGATTCAAAAGCAATTTCAAAGCTGTTCCCAATGAGAGAAGTGTTTAAATGGTTATGACAGGAAGAGGAGAAAATATAAAAAGGTTAATTGTAGATTGCACTGTATTTATATTTGCTGCAACATTGAAAAGTCATTATGTAAATTGAAGGAAAGAGGTTGATTACAGTGTGGCATCATTTGACTGTGATTACCCTGACCTTTTTTTGCCCTATACACTACCGTTTGGGGTCTATAAGATTGGTTAATGGTTTTGAGTCTTGTATGCTCACCAAGTCTACTTTTTGTTAGTTTATTAGTCATGATAATGCTATACTCGTATACACTAACCGGCTACTTTATTTGGCACACATGGACAACTGCTTGTTAACGCAAATTTCTAATCAGCCAATCCCATGGCAGCAACTCGATGCATTTAGAAATGTAGACATGGTCAAGATCAGAGGTGCTCAATCTTGTTACTGGAGATCTACCTTCCTTTACAGTTTAGCTCCTACCCTGATCAAACCCATCTGAACCAATTAATTAGGACCTGAAATCCACTTGATAATTACAGACAGGTGTGTTTGATAAGGGTTGCAACTGAAATCTGCAGGAAGGTAGATCTCCAGGAACAGGATTGGCCACCCCTGGTCAAGATGATTTAAGTGACTTTGAACATGGCATTGTTGTTGGTGCCAGACTGGCTCTTCTAAGTATTTCAGAAACTGCTGATCTACTGGTAATTTCACACACAACCATTTCTAGGGTTTACCGAAAAAAAGAGATACTATTCAGTGAACGGCAATTCTGTGGGCACAAATGTTTTATTGATGTCAGAGAAGAATGGCCAGACTGGTTTAAGCTAATAGAAAGGCAACAGTAACTCAAATAACCACTCGTTAGAACCGAGGTATGCAGAAGAGCATCTCTGAATGCACAACACATCCAAGTTTGCAGCTGACAAGTCTGTAGCAACTGCATGATGCTGTCATTTGGACCAAAATTTCTGAAAAATATTTTCAGTACCTTGTTAAATCTATGCCATGAAGGATTTAGGCAGTTCTGAAGGCAAAAGGGGGTCAACCCGGTACTATTAAGGTGTACCTAATAAAGTGGCCGGTGAGTGTATAATAATAATAATAATACTAAGCTGAGATTTCAGCAGTTATTGCTCTTGTTTTAACTGCCACATTAATCTGATTCTTTCATAAAATAGTGTAATATTCTAACTTTTTCCTGTACTGTGTTTACATTTAGTCATTTAGCATGTGCTTTTGTCCAAAGCGTTGTACTTTCAAAATAACTTTTTTTGCTGTACAGAATCTTCAAACACACTTAAAGAAGTTCTCCAAGAAGTATGACCAGCTAGTGGCCTTCAAACCCACAGGCTGGACCTTTAATCAGACCGTGGGAGTGGACGACATTCTACCACAGACTCAGGGGAACATCAGCATTTATGGTGAGTGTCAATCAGTATTTATCAGTACATTTATTTACTTGATTTATGTCAATGTCTGAAAAGATCTCGCACTTGTGTCTTAGATATAGGGCTGGGTAATAAATAGAAAAGTAATTGAAATCGACATTCAGAACCAATAATCTATCGAACTGTTTTACGTCAATTTTTTCAATTACTTACCTTAATGAGTGTGGAGTCACATGAGCAGGCTCTGTTTGTTACTATTGTGTTACTTTTCCACTTTTTCCATTACATTAAAATGATTGCTTACAAAATGCAAGAACTGCACTGTTATATTGAAAATAATTAATTTTGTTTCCAAAAGTGCAAGTTATTTATTTTCACTTTTTTATGAGAAAAAAACAGACAATATGTGTTTTAATTTCAGTTGTTCAACGTTGATGTTCAGTAAATAATCATAGATAGTAGATAGTGTGTGTCTCCTTCAATTATTTTTAAAATCAAGTAATGCACCCTTCATTGAAAAGTCTCTCACTTGTAATAAGTGAGCATATTCACTGTACAAAACTTGTCTGTGAACTCTGAGGGCAAAAAAATAAATAAATGAATAAAATAATCGTTCATTAATCGTAATCGAGTTAAAATATTCAATTAATGGAGATTTAGATTTTAGGTGAAATCACCCAGTTCTACTTAGATGTTAACATGCAAGGCTTTTGGTAAAACCAGTTAAGAGTTCAAGCGTAGGGCTATATTTATATGTAATAATTTGAGAAAATTGGGTCACTTCACTTTGAAACTGAAATTGCAACTCGAAACAAACCCTAATCAAGGGAAGTGCATGTACATCAAATTGTGTTGTTTTGGTAATACTGTTTTTATGCATTCAAATGCTGTCCGTTTTATCTGGTATATTTAGGAGCCCTGGGCATAATGAGTGCATATTTTTGTCATTTCAAATCAAAAAGAAAACAAGACATTTTTTTGAAAAAACATATAAAAAACACCTCATCATTTTGCGCCTTTTTGGCATCTATTATGGCCGGTTTGATGTGGTTTTATAAGGTTGTCCATTTTGCGTAATGCTCAGCCTACAGCAATAAAACAAAAATGCAGAAAACACGTATTTTATTGATATCTGTCACGCCTTCCCTTCCTGAATAAGATCTTAAAGAGGATTGCTTTCCATTAAACTGATTTTGGGTGTAGAGACAACACAGCCTTGTCATTCTGTTCCACTAACTGACAAGATTATAGCTAATGGATTCGTATGAGGAATGTAATTACATTTTATTGATTTTTTTTTTCCTGCTGTTGTTAGAAATGCTGAATGTCATTTCAGGCTAAGAACATCATGTTCTTATATTAACAGAGTCAGCAGATGTGATTTGACCCAGTGAAAAACTCAAGATGTCAGGTTTTGCAAGCCCAGGGTTTTAATTTCAGAATATCAGCGGTCTGCAGCCGTACCAGGTGCTGCCTCAAGCAGTAGATGCGTCTCATTTCACAAACTCCACTGGAATCTGAGACGTCCAGCATGGGTTTTCGTGGGAATTTGTGCTTGTTAGGCCTTTACACAAATATACCATATAATTGCAAAATAATGGACTGCTTAAACAGCAGTTTCATAAATTATTAGTTTCGTCCTACAGTGTATGACATACCACAGTATATGCACTTACAGTATATACACTTATACACTGTGTGTAGTTTAGTGTTATTTTTTACTAAACAGAAATTCAAACTGCCTCCCAGGCGATGTTTAATCATGGCTAAATTAGTCAAATCAGAATCTGATAGATCAGTTGAAAAGTGCATTTATTTCAGTGTGAATGCACTATTTTGCATCATTATGTAGTATAAATAGTGTAAGCATGCTTATTGTTGGTCCGTATTTGATTGTGGCAGAGTAATTTTTGTATAAATAGCTTTTTCTGAGCATCTCCAAGAGTTTGAGAGCCATTGCCTACTCTATAATTATCTATTTCAGGTATTCCTTACAGCGAGCACAGCAGTTTTCTGGAGCTGAAACGATTTGTTCAGTGGCTACGGCCGAAAAAGATCATCCCCACGGTGAATGTGGGCAGCTGGAGGAGCAGGAAAGCCATGGAGGGCTTCTTCCATGAGTGGATGACTGAACCCAGAAACCTCAGCTCAACACCTTGCACCCTCAGAAGCTCAAGCTGTGGAACAAGGCAATAAGTAAACTGACAACAACAATGAAATCTACTGACCACAGTTAATGGTGCCTTTTATTGATTGGACTTGTTCTATTCAGTGGACCAAATGTTGGTTTTGGCATCTGCCTTATATTTGAAAACAAAATGACTTCTAATCTGCCTTTTAAGTGCAATGCTATAAAGGTTAAAGGTGTTGACTTTTACTATTGTGTTTTTCTTCTTGCCAGTATAGCTAATGCTGAAATGGACCACATACTGTATGCTCTCTTTTAGAGCATTTTTTTTTAAATCTGATGGTTTTATACGTGATTAATAACATAAATATAAATAAATCAATTAAACTTATTTCAAATGCTACTAATAACTCTGCTTTTCGTATATTGGAATGTTGCTGTTATTTTTTATGGTTTTGCATTTTTTATGTTTATTATACATCCAGATCAACATTTTTCCAGTAAAGTCTTTAAAATATAGTGTTTCAGGATTAGATTTAGATTTTTTTTTTCAATATCTGAATCTCAAAATGAAAAAAAAAAAATCAAACACATTTGGATAGTGTATCAACATGACAGATTTCAAAGCAATAGCAATTATACTGCTGGGGTTCTGTGGGTTGTAAGAAGTGTTATTCACCCTTCCACAATTTAAAACCATAGAAATGTGCTTAATCAGAGCAGAAGGCATAAATTCTTAGGGACTGATTGATGATTTAAATGTTGCTAGCACTGCAAAAAAATTATATATTTTTCTCTCTATTTTTTTATTCAATTTTATATTAGAAATTTTAGAGATTCGTTAGATTTCATTAGAGATCCAAAATGAAGAATTTAAGTAATTAAACAAAATTGGATTTTTTTACTTAAACGAACATATCAGCATATTATGTTAGTTGTGCATTTATTATTTAAAATTTGAGTTGATTTATTAATATTCTTTATTAGCTAATTAATGCATGATATTTCTTGTTCAAACTTGCTTCATTTTTTTCAAAGAAAAAAACTTAATAAATATATATTTAAATATAAATTTATTTTTTAAGGAATCTATATATTTGATTTGAAATACAAGAGGTAAATATTGAGGAAGAACTAGTATAGCTTTTAACAATGTGATTAAATAGTATAGAAAAAGTAATTTACCTAGTTTGGGAGGATTTTTTGGTGACATTAAAAACAAAATAAACTTAATACAATATGTGTGTAAAAAAACTTTTAAAGTCAACTAATTAACTGCTTACTGTATTTTATATATTAAAAAACATACTTATTTTATGTCCTTTACTTGATGTATTTTTGTTTTATTTCATCTTAAAGTCTTGAGTATTTATAAAACTTGCAGAAACCATACATATAGTATATTAAGGAATGCCTTGGTATAAATTAGCTACTGAGTCATGAGAATTGAAGAAATAAGATTCAGTTTGTATCATTCTGCCACCATGTGGTTATATCATATATTGCAATTAAATGCAATTTAATTTAGGACAGATTCACCAGCATATAATATTCAAACACTGTTAAGTATGTTTGAATATTGTAATTCTATGCAACATGTATTTACTTCCAAAAGTAGATTCTGTTAATGCATGCAAGTCTGTTGCCCCATTAACCTCAGTAATTTGAAACAAGCACAATAAAACAAGACATTTTTTTATATTTGATTTCAAAGCTCAACAAGACTTATTGTAGACAGAAGACAGAAGCTTAATGTGTTATTGTTGACACCCTGTACAATTTGTCACCAATAATTCATTTACAAAAATCACCACTAGAAAAACTAGCAGTTTTGCTACATTAATAAGTATTATCAGCTTACTCACTGGACTGAAAAAACAAAAAGAAACAATTACTGATTTTAATAAAAGTGAAGGGACTAGCAAAGCAGCTCAACAAGTAAAGTCGTATGAGATTAGGCTGTTTTGTTTTGTTTTTGTCTGTCTTTAACTTTCAGAACACATAGGAATGGAGTCTTTGAGCCGTCGAACTGTAAATGTTACCTAAGAGGGGAAACAAAAAATGTCAGTATCACGCTGTAGCTGTGATCACACAGTGGAAAGAATTGATCTACTCATGATTACCTCGCCCTTGGAAAGTTTTCTTATGTATAGCTGTATGTCCTCCACTGTGTATGTCAACAGGTCATTGAATGCTAGGATCTCATCTCCCTCATGAAGTGAGCATGACACCTCGCGCTTTTTACCTTTCATGCTGTAGAAGAAATGAAATGGAAAAATAACAAACGTAAGTGGTAGTATTTGTAGTTTCTGTGTTCATCAGCCAGGATTGTCAAAAATGATATGTCAAAAAATTAAGATGGCATTGAATTTACAGTTTATACATCTGAGAAAGATAAAACTTATTTTTTGTTGTATTCTGTGAAAAGATGGCATTTCTCTAAATGTAAAATTAAGCTGTTCATTTTTATGTTACATGTTTTATGAAATGTAAAAATATAACCAAAAAAACTTGAAAAGAGTAAATCATTATTTGGAGAAAAAAAAAAGATTTTTAATCATAAAGATATGAAAATTTTTTATTCTAATAATTTTTTTTGTAAAAAAAAAATAGTGGAATTTTTAAGAAATGTTTTCAGATCTTTATAGAATAAAACACGTCAGAATTTAGCACCCACTTTGAATGTTATCACTCGCTTGAATGGGCATTATCAGTGGTTATCAGCTGATAGATATAGGCCAGTAGGGACCTTCTGCGCCTACTGGTAGGCTCACAAGACTGTTAACATCCATCCGCATGGTTAATCATCTATACTAATAGAGAAGACTCAGATCTGTTTGACATTACTGTGACGGTTGGTAGGGGTAGACGTTAATAAAATACAATTATTGGGAAATTCAATAAATAATTCTTGTGATTAATCAGCTTCTAATAAAGAAGACTCCAGATCTAGTTCTGTTTTTACAATACTGTGACGGTTGGGTTTAGGGTTGGGGTAGGGGTGGATGTTAATAAAATACAATTAATGGGAAGTTCAATAAATAATATAAATAATTCTTGTTAACTTCCGGGCGCAGCCGTATGTGATCTATAGTCGATTAACCATGTGGATGGATGACAACAGACTTCTGCACCTACCAGTAGGCCCAGAAGACCCCTACTGGTCCATATCTATCAGCTGATAACCACTAATAACGCCCATTCAATCGAGTGACATTTGAATCGGCTGAAATTTTACCCAAACATGCTTCATAAACACAAAAAAATAGAATATGCATGGCGCAATTATTTATTATGAATAACTTTAAAATCAATTTGTTATAGTTTTACCGTAGTCTTCCTGTCTCCTCTGAAAAGACCAGGTTTTTCAGTTCACATGCACTTAAGCTGATTTCCTTCTCAACAAAGGTGTATGTTTTACTGGGGAATGGAACGCAGTGTAAAAATGTGGTTGGATTCCAAAACCACAATTTCATAATCAAAGCTGATTGACAACTGAATTCTGCAGGTTAAGGGGGGGATGGGGTTTCTGACAGGTGTTTTCAACTAAACCGCTCTCTAAAGAATATAGAAATGTTTTTGAAATACAGATAAAGCATAAATCACCTGTTTCCATTGAAGTTAGTACAATAGTCTGTATTGTTAATGTCGCTGATGGTGGTACTGAAAGAAAAAAAAAATGCAAAAGATTATAAGTAATAATAAGAAAATAAGCAATAATTGGTTACTTCATACAACTGGAAGCTTTACATTAGAAATATTCTGTTTATGCTTAATTGTTTTTACCTTTGTGGTGTTTGACTGTGTGGCTCGGTGATTTTTTCCTGTGTCTTTAAATTATTGAAGACTTGCGTCATACAGGTCAACAGACTGTCTTCAGATGAACCAATCCCACTCTCCCTTTAGGAAAAAGGCAAATACTTGTTAAGTAAACTGATTATTTATATCACTGACATTTCTGTACAAAGCATGAGTCTAGAAAACAAGTCAGTCAGCAAAATCATGGAGAAACAGCATACATTTTAAAACTGCAAAATGACACTTGACTACTACAAACAAGCTTTCATACACTAAGGAAGTTATGTTTGTTGTTGGTTCAAATTACTAAATTAAAATGATCTGCAAAAGAATTATTTAGGATTTTTTGCGACAACTTTTTTACAACAAATTTACATTTTTTAAAAACAAATAACTTCATTCATGTTGTCCCAACACAAATCGATTGTACCCAGCATTTTTTACACTGTAAAAAGTGATTAGTTAATCAAAACGAGTAAACCAATTGTCTGAAATACAAGTTGACTTTACAAAAAGAAAATAAACCCATTGAAACTTGGAAATGTTAAGTTGACTTTTTATAATTATGCTAATTGTGCTTTTTTAATGTCAACTAATCCCTTTTTAGAGTATGTTTTCAAACAATTACTGTAATTATCACAGTATTACATATTTGGTGCTTCATTAAGTCTATAAAATCTACAATTATAGCCTTTATTGAATTTAGAAGACACACTGGAGTCTGGAAGAGCAGATTTATTTTTGTTACTGTCATTTTGCTAGATACAGAAAAGCTGAAAAAAGCAAGTATAGTAATTGTAAATGTGTATTGAAAAAAAGTGATTAGTTTACTTTCATTAAAAAAAAAAGTGAATACAATTTGCATAATTGCAAAAAACAAGTCAACTTAAAAGTTCCAAGGAACTAGGTTTACTTACATTATTTTTGTAAAGTCAATTTGTTTCTTTAAAGGCAACTGGTTTACTCGCTTTTAGTAACAAATCACTTTTTTAGTGTACAGTGTAATTATTAATAATTGCAAACAGCTTAAATTTGCTAAAAGCTGCTAATCAGACGAATGATTCTATCGCACCACTTTTTCAAGGACAATTACGGTAGTTACAAATAGAATGGTTTATTTAACATTTTAACGATAAAGTAATGTACATTTTAAATCCAGAATAAGAGTTTGTCTTACTCTGACGACAGCTCCTCATTGCTTTCCTCTCCGGTCTCATCAAGGCTTTCTTCTTTTTCACTCACCTGAATAAGTCAAGCAGTTGTATCAGCATGAAATATTTTAATTTAATAATGTATAACGATGCAAGTGTTTGGTTTTAGTGGCAGTGTTAAAATTACAACAATGCAATACCTTTGTTTCAGATCGGTTTCTATTGTGTGTTTGCTGGCAGCACTCTTCAGGATGGCTGGTAACAACTTCAAAAGACCTCGTCCTTGGAGGCACTGCGGGTCGACTGACGGCTTTACTCTACAGCGAGAGGTACGGGAAGAAATATTTCAGCTGGGAAGTCAGTTTAAGTCACAATAAGCATAAGAGAGAAACATTGAGGATTAATTTACCTTGTCGCTGTCACAAGGGTTTTTGTCAGTGGATTCTGTCATGGTTTGTGGTTTGGTTTGTGATTCAATTTTGAAATTCTGTGAACACATAAAAAAAAAAGACTTTTTAGTTTGAATAAAACCAATTAAATGGTGAATGTGATTTTTTTAAAGCTTTGAATGTATACAATTTTATTTAGTAATCACTGCATTTACATACATTAATAATAGGATTATTAATGTAAATTTTAATTGCTAATTTAAAATCTTAAAATAAGAGCATGGAATCCAAGAATTACCATTAATAACCCCATTGGAATTCATTAAATATTTTTTTTTTTATTTAAAACAATCAAGATTGATCAGAATTGAACACAATGTTATGGATTGATTTTCACAATACTTAAAGTTTTCAAGAATTTAAACAATAGTAACTTACCAAGAGTAAATTTATCAACAAAATATGATTTTTAGATAAACAAAATGTATCAATATATGCATGAACACATGTATACAATGGTTTGTCAATAGACATGCATATACATTTTTATAAGGGTTATGCAATAAAATATTTAACAACGATTCAGTCCATTTTTTTAAATAAAAGTGCATCATTTTATTATTTATAAAGAAACTAATTGCAGCTTTTCACATTAAAAATAGAATGTCTTACCTTCAAAACTCCGAATATAGCATTAAACCATCTATTCACCTCCTCACTGAAAACAACAGATTATTTGTTGTAAATAAATGTTCGTTTATTATTGTACTTTTATTAAGTAATTAAAGTTCACTAAAGGTAATCATGACAAACCTGGAGTCGCCGATGAAAAAGTATTCTCGCTGCACCTTGTCTGTTGGATTTTCTGTTTTCATGAAGAGCACAGAGGAAGAAGAGCACTTGAAGGTTTTAGAGATCCATTCAAAAGCCGAATGTGATTCGGGTCCCACGTAGAGCAATGTGATGCTGCATAGGAGTGTATATAAATGTATTTATCATTGAATAATATTAATAATTTATTTAACTGAAAAGCATTCACCAAGTTTTGTCTTACCTTGAAACCTCAATGGACTTTATAGCTTTGTCTTTCTCAGTGGTTTTGTAGTATTTTAGCTCGTGGCTGCCGTTGTTTTTCTTTTCAAGCACAAAGAAGCGACGCTTCCAGGATTTCTGCAATAGACAATGAAACCGTTTATTTGAAATGTGGAGAAAACCTGCAAAAAATGTAAGTTTACAAAATCCAAAATCCATACCATCTTTCTTATTTGGCCAGAAGGAGGGGATTTGTACAGGAAACCTGAACATAAGTCCTCCATCTCAGCTGCTTCACTATGGTTTGAAGCAGTTGAATCTGTTGCAGAAGAAAGCATACACTCAATTACAGAATAATAACTCATCTCAATCTGTATAAATTATATTAGCCAAGTGTTTTCTTGTAGTCTAATATCTTCTCCAGCTATTCTGGTTCCTGTGGTTGTGTTCTTAGGCATACCTGATTTTTTTCTGTTGTACATTTAGAAGATGTTGTTTCTGTGCAAAAGAAGAATGAAATAAGTTATGAAGGCACTCATCAAACGATAGTTAAGGAAGTTTTAATTGTAACAGTTGTAATATATAAATAAGCTGCTTTTTAATACTAGAATTTTAAATAAATGTATTTAATGTGTTAAAAACCTGAAAGGAATATAATTAGTTCAACCAAAATAAAAATGTTGAAGGTTTTCTCACTCTAAATGCCATTATAAACTATTATGCTTTATTTTGTGGCACACAAAAGATCCTCTCTGTGAAAATCAAGTCAGGTCTGTAATGTTATTTTGATTTATAGACGCTATTTTAATTTTGAAGTACAAAAGCTTTGAGTAATTTCATTTGAATGATCCCTTTTCTGCGTGAATCATCTAATTTTTAAAATTCTGTCTATAATAAATCTGTTCATCTAAAACCAAACATGAACAACTTTCTTTTATCAAATAGTTTGTAATTTATTAGTATTTTTAAGCTTAAATATGCAATATATATATATATAAATGATAAATATGTCAGAAAGATTCATATGGGCAAAATGTAGTAAGCAGCTACACAGTCATCATATCTGCTTAAAACGAACTGTGCTGTATATTTTAAATGCATTACCTGTATTGTATGTGTCTCCTTTGCACCGCTGTCCTGTTCTCAAAATCTGTTACAGTATTTTGAAGGAAGACTCTTTTTGTTTTTGAGGGAGGTGGAGATTCTCGTAAAGCTTTCAGTGAGTCCTCCCTTTGTTGGAAACTTCAAAATTCATGGGTCACCAAAAATTTGGTTTTGAGAATTGCTAGATTACTGGCAGTGACTTGAAAACATGATGCATGGGGGTTTGCCTTACTGGAATGTCTGAGATGATTGTAGTTATTTAGATAAATTCTTTATAAACTGAGCTGATAAACATCCATATGCTGGCTTTTTAATTTTTTTGTGTCTTTTGATATCATATAAAAAGATACTGTAATATCTAATTAGTAATTTTGACCTTCTAAAATTGGGTAATTTTTAAGTAGAGGCAAAGCAATATTTACATAGTAAGTCTGAAAAGTCAAATTATAGTTTGGTTGCCCTCCTCATATAAATGAGATCAGATTAATTATTCAGAATCAGTCATTAGCTAATCAGTTAGAATCAGTTTACACTTTTTTTGTGTTTGTTTGTTTAATGTTTTTTTTTTTTTTTTAGAAACTCTGTGCATGTTTATTTCTGGGAACACGATTAACACGAGGAACTAAGATGACGTCTGAAAATTCCAATACATTCCGTTTATATTTTCAAAGACGCTTTGACAACAGAAAATGCAAGTAGTCATCTTGCAAGAATTGCATCAATTTTTAAAAGACCTTCTCCCTATTTGTTATCTGGAGTACATGTTTTCACAATTAGAGCCTTTGATTTAAAACCTGATTCTCTGCCTGAATGAAGAAACTCTTAAGCCATTTTATTGGGTGCCAAAATGAAAAAAGCCAAAGTTCCAACCCAAATGACCAGCCAACCACCTGAATTTATAATTCATAATGGAAAAAGGGCTACATAAAAAACAGTGGTGTTTGATTATGTAAAATCATTTGTTCAGAGTTCCTCAAATGTCTATTCAGTACAAATAGAGCCTTTTTTGGTTCTGGTCTCAAAAGAGGCTTTTTGTTCTTGTCGAAAATGTTAATGATTTTAAAGCATTTTTCACTATAAATAACCTTTAGCGCAATGAAAAGGTTCTATTAATGTGAAGATTATTCATAGAGACAACAATAGCAACAAACAACCTTTATTTTAAAGGGTGTATAAAATTTAAAATAAATTAAGTACAGAATCTTTCAGTTAGATTGGATCACACCTTGACATAAATCCACAAAAAGCCAATCTGTCAGTCAGTCTTGATGGATGATGCAAATGAACATAAACATATACACTCTGATCAACAATGAGCAGACAGTTTTACTTTCAAGTGACTTGCATAAGCACTTTTTAAGCACAGTTTTCAAATGTGCTTTTTAGAGCAGAAAGCAAATTCAACCTTGCAGCAAAGCAAGCGATCTACAGGTCTGAAAAATTATTTATTCCACTCACTGCATTTTCAGAAATCACCGCTAGAGAGTCCTGCTCACTGAAGACATGTTAGACTTGCTTACATATTTATCACACTGTCAGCCAGTAGCATCTGGCTGCAGACTTGCACAGACATTGTCAGGCACATGCACTCTTTATAGAGCAAATGCCAACACTGTAGGGGTAGGGGGTATGTGTAGACACTAAAAACCAAGAGTAATGATTACTTTTTTGTCCAACAACATTTTTAAGGAAAGACTAGATATATTCATGAAGTTTGAAGTCTGATGTTTGAGGGTCACTAATATAAATTATATATATATATATATATATATATATATATATATATATATATATATATATATATATATATATATATATATATATATATATATATGTATATATATATATATATATATATATATATATGTATATATATATATATATATATATATATATATATATATATGTATATATATATGTATATATATGTATACATATATATATATGTATATATATATATGTATATATATGTATATATATATATATGTATATATATATATATATATATATATATATATATATATATATATATATATATATATATATATATATATATATATATATATGTATATATTTATAAATTTTTTACTGAACTGTTTCTTTAATATTAAACCACCATATAACCTATAGTGTGACATGGAAACAACAACAACAACAAAAAAACTGCTTTAAACAATATAGAAATAGCATGAGAGAATTGATCTTCATTTTTGGACACAGATCGTCATTTATTGTACCATTATTTTTTATTCCAGTTGGAATTTCTGTGTGGAGTTTGCATGTTCTCGTCATGTTCATGTGGGTTTCCTCCAAGTGCTCTGGTTTTCGTGCAGTACTGGTGAATTGAATAAACTATGAGCGTGTGTGGATGTTTCCCAGTACTGGGTTGCAGCTGTACTGGCATTTGTTGTGTAAAAACCTATGTTGGCTGTTCATTCTGCTGTGGCAACCCCTGATTAATAAACTAAGTCAAAAAGAAAATGTATGAATAAATGGCTTGTCAGATTTGTTGTACATTTTTGATAAATACGAGACAAACTTTGCTGTCATCATTTCAAAACTTCTTTTCCAACTTTCTTCAAGACATCTTCCTTTGTGTTCAGTAGAAGTAAAAACTCAGTAGAACGATAAAGAATGAGTATGGCAGAATTACAATTTTTGGGTGAACTATGTATTGAATTTGAAAAAAAAAAAAATGTGAAGGGGTTTTCGAGTTCATTGTGACGAATAATCTATAAATAGGTTGACCAGACGTTTCAGTTTACCAGAAGCTTGCATACCTACAATTCTCAAAAAAAAAAAAAAAAACTCTTAATACCACAGCCTTGTCAACAAGGACTAATGAGCTATGCTACTCCGTTTAATCCTGACCACTTTGAGACACAATGCAGCATTTACACAATTTTTTTATTTTTTTTTTGCTGCATGTTTTTTTTTTTGGGAGTTTACATCGATTTAACTTCTCTTTGAAAGAAAGAGAGGAATAAAACACTAGAGATCAGCCTTCAGGTACATGATGACGACAGACCTCTGATTTATGCTAAAAACTTAAAAAAAAAACTTAATTCTTAAAAAGTCTATGCTGTAAGGCAAGGGTGATCAGGGCAATGCTTGATGAACCGATGAAAGAACATTCTTTAATGTTCCTTAAAACATGTTGTTTTTAAATGATTATACACTGTGAAAAATGCTGGGTTCCACACAATTACTTCATGTTGTCCCAACAAAAATTAAGTTACATTTTTTACACTTTTACAAATTGAAGTACCCTGAAAAAAAAATTCAAACATGATTCCTTAGATTTACTAAATTGATTTAAGTTAAGTGGTTGTAAACTATTCTTAGGTTGAATTTAAGCTAACAAATTCAGTTGAACTAAATTTAATTTGTTAGTTTAAATTCAACACAAATAAATAGTTTGCAACAATTTTGCAATTTTTGCAATGTAGATTAAACATAAAAGAATCGAATTGTCCCAAAAACACAAAATAATTGTTTTGTTTCAACTTATATTAAATAAATAGTTTGAACAAGCAGCAAAAATAATTTTTTGAGTGTATATAATACATTAATGGCAAATAATTTTAAAGTAATTGTGAAAAACATAAACCAAAACTGATTTTCAAATATACAAAAATGGATTATGACCGTTCAATCATTCATTCATTCATTTTCTTTTCGGCTTAGTCCCATAAGTGTTAATCTGACGTCGCTACAGCAGAGTGAACCTCCAACTTATCCAGCATATGTTTTACACAGCAGATGCCCTTCCTGCTGCAACCCAGTACTGTGAAACATCTTATTCACACACATACTCGGGACAATTTGCTTACCCAAGTACCCTTGTTTTGAACTTGTGGGGGAAACTGGAGCACCCGGAGGAAACCCACGCCAACTGACCCATGCAGCCAAGGCTCGAACCAGTGACCTTCTTGCTGTGAGGTGATTGTGCTACCCACAGCGCCACCGTACTGCCCCAGATTTTGACCATGCTGATTGATAAAATCTTCACACGTCAGTCAACAATCAGTCCTGTTTTAAAGGCTGGTGCGATTTCTGAAAGCACTCTGACATCACTGACGGGAACATTGAGTGAGGATGAGGAAGCACCATTTTCCATTATTAATCATTTTATTAAAGTCTGTTAATTAGTGAAGAACTCAAAATTCTGGCTTCAGAATATACTCTCCTTTAAAAGTTTGGTGTTTGCGATGTAGAATTAGATGAAATCTCTTTTGCATACCATTTATTTGGTCTAATAGTCTTAGATGGCAGGATTTCTGATGAATGGAAAATTAGTAGTAACAAAAAAATTCTAGTTATCGTCTAGAAATCTGAGAATAAGTCCTGAGAATAGCACAATTTTACGATCAAGCTCTGGTTGCAGCAGAAATTGAATCTCGATACAAAATGTTGTGCTTTATGTAACTGTTTCTAAATATATATTAGTCTTCCAGTAAAGGTTGGATGAAAGTCAAAGAAATCCTGACCAACCTGCTTTCTCCAATGAGGAAACAGTCTGTCATTTTCTGCAACAGATTGGGTTTCCACAGACCTATTACCATGTCAGATACAGATTAAGGCAAGTTTCTGCTAAGAAAACTCACAGATAGCTTTTGAAGTGGTGCAACTTTAACATTTCTTTAAATGCATTTGTGCATTTATACTTGCATGTGCAATACTTAAGTAAAGGCTTTATAAAGTGATTTTGTTTTGCACAATGTCGCTTCTGTGCTGTAGTTCACATGAGATGCATTGTGATTGTCACCTTACTGCATGCCAGTGACGTATCCTTAGTGGAAAAACACAAGAACAATTTGTAAAAATCACGGATTATCTATATTTTCCTAGAAATACATTATCTCTGAATTCTGTGAGTCCCGTTTAGTTAGAGTTCACTCTGGTTCCTAACAGCACTCCTGGTTTTCTATACCTTGGTTTACCTTTTGTTTTAGTGTCATTGTGTGCATTTGACTTTTTTGTCCTCTGTGACATCTTTTGTTCTCCGTACTGTTGGAAACAGAAAGCTGTGTTTTTGTTTAAGCTTTCAGGTAAATAGCCCTCTCCCAGTCACAAACAACAGCATCTCATTTATTATCAGTTTGCATGAAGTTGTCAAAGCCACCACATAATAAATAATTATAATAATTAATTATAATTATAATAAATAATAAATTTGTGGCAAGGATTGATTTTTACAGTTTTCTATTAGGCACAACACTGTAAAAATGCTGTAAAATTTTAAGTATTGCTGGCAATTTTGGTTGCAAGAAATACTGTAAAATTTACACGTGCACTGTAAATGAAACTACAACAGTGGTAATTGTTAATTTACAGAGCGCTTGTAAATTTTAGGTAATATTGTTAATATAGCCATTAATGCTGTAAAAATTGGCAGCAAATGTTCAAGTGCACTGTACATTCTAAAGTATTACTGACAACCAAAATTGCAAGTAACACTGTAAATGTTAAAGCACATTGTGTGTAGTTTAATAACTGAATAAGATAAAAATTCAGTGTACAATTTATTGATGATGTATATCATGTAGATCTACTCAGAATATTAATGTAAAATTAAATTATAATTAATAAATCTAATAAAAACCTAATAAAAAATATCATATTCATATTCTGTGCTCATCTGTTTGCTAATATGCATCGTCATCAATGCAAATGTAGTGAATGTGATCTTTTTACTGCAGCAGATGTTGTATGTGGTTGGTTAACGGGCTAAAACATGCAGATTGTTCTGACATATTTGTTTCTTTCATATTTTGAAGGTGATCTAAATATTCATGGATTCAAATAGATGGAAAATAAACAGGCTTGTTCTGCAGTTCTGTGGATGTTTTGCCCTGCAGGTATATTTTCCAGTTATTCAAACATGGGGTAGGAGTTGATGGGCAAATTGTTAATAAACACATTAGAAATTGTAATGTTTTGTTTTTTTAATGACTGTCATTTATTATTTTAGCATGATTTACAGAGAACACCCACTTCAAATGTTTTAAGTTAATGATTACAACAAAAAAGCTTTATCCAGCAGATTTGGAACACACAGTACATATGGTAACATTAAAAGACCATATATTAAAATCACAGCGAATAATTGAAGTTCTCCATAACTGTTGGTTTGAATCCACTCTCCTTAAAACCAGTAGGATGTGCTCATTTGACAGCAATAATTATTGAGCATTTATATATAATGTATTATCAAATATATTAGTACAGGCCAGAATAAGAATGTTTTTTTTCCCATAAATATATCTGATGATTTACCATGGAATATTATAATAATAATGATTTCTTTTTTATATAGCGCCTTTAAAACTTAATCCCAAAGCGCTTCACACAAAAAAGATACTAAAGTCAAAACTGTTTTGGGTAACAATGACAGTAAAACATTTAAAATAGACGAAACATTCAATATCCAGAACCAAAATACACACCTCACAAATAGGCATAGAACATTGAGATTTAATATCAATATATTTTATAACAGATCTAATATCCTTAATATGTGTGAATCACTTTAGTACATTTCATTTGATGCAGACACCAAAATGTAATGCTTCATCTTTGATCTTTTTTCATGAGTGTAGACGGTGTCTAATCATTAAAATATTAACATAAAACAGCTCAGATTGTAAGATGCACTTAGTTGCGATTTAAAGACAGCAGTGTAATAGATAAAATAGTCATGTCAACTTCAGCTCTTTAAAATGCAACTGTGCTTTTTTTAGCATGCGGAAAAAGAACAGGTTTTCAGTGCCAGTGTAAATAAATGAAGTTTACAAGGAAGCTACCACTCTTTATTCTTGACTGTAATGTGATGCGTCAGTGGAGATTCAGGTTAGATGCTTTGACTTAAAAAAAGTTCCTCTCAGAGTAGCAAACAACAACATCTGAGCTCATTATAATTGTATAATAGTTGGGTTGTGAAAACCATCAATCATGCATGAATAAACATAGCTGATATATCCAAAACAAACAAAAGGAGCTTCGGGGTTAATAATGTATTGGTGCATTTTAGATATGAGATTCTTTAAAATATGCAAACGAAAAATATCTAAGTAGTATCTATGTAAAAGTAAAGTATCCTTGAGTATTCTTAAACCAGAGATGACTTGATTTTGTATATATAGTAAAATATCGTAACGAGTATCAATGTAACAGTTAAGCATACTTGAGCTCTATTCTTCAGCCATAGATGACTTGATTTAATTTCTTTTGTGGGTATTCATTATTCACTTTTAACTGTAATTGAGCATATGTTGCTATGCAGTTGTTTTGTTATTGCCTTTTATTATTATTATTATTATTATTATTATTATTATTATTATTCTTGTATATAAAATAAGATTAATAATCAATTATTATAATTTTAAATAAGCCTAGTTTTTGACTATTCATGCACATTATGGCTTATAGTTTAGTTTTATTTTAATATTTTGTATTCCTGTGCAAAAAAAGAAAACAAAATTACTATGTACAAATTCTCATAATTAATTTATGTATTAAGTATGCTATAATAATCATCCGTCTAATATCATCCAGTTTCTGATACAGTTTAGACACTGCATAAAGATTTAGAGCAATCGCTCAACGCTTAAATAGACAGAAAAGTGAAATCATGGTTTAAATGTGTTTTAAAATGTAGTACATAAATTTATTTGTATTTTAAGTAGACTTCATTAATCCACCATCTACTATCATCCTGTATCTGATACAGTTTAATCCTAGCATGAAGATTAAGAGCAATTGTTAAATGCTTAAAAATAGAGAAAAGTTGAAATCGTTGTTAAAATACGTTGTAAAATATAATACAAAGAAAAGATGTGTGTATATGCATAATAAATAAAGTACCTCTCACTGTAAGTGCAGTTTTAAGAGATTAAACCGTTTACAATGTGCATTTTTCACAGTGAATTTAACTTCATACTTTTAAAGTAATACTTTGTCCATATAAATATGCACTAATATTCCCACTAGCCAGGTTTATTATATATTAATGCTTTGTTTGGTTTCTACCCTTATGATAAGATTCACATGTAAAAGATTTATAATACGAGTCTTATGATAAGAGTCATAAATGTTAAAATCCTGCTGACTTTAATCTTAAACAAGACGTGCACATTATTTCTAATAATTCAATGCAATGATTGTATTAAGAGGGGATTTTTCTTTCATGTCTCGTTGGATTCATTGCTCAAAGGCTGGGATCCTGGAAGCCGTCGAATAGTGAGTTTCACCTACAGGTAATTTCAATAACGTAATTGAAGTGTTTGTAAATGTAGTCATAAAACATTTGTTTACTGTGGATCACCCTCTTACCTCTTCCTTGCTAAGTCTTTTAAGGTATGTCTGTATCTCAGCTAATGTGTTTGTTAGCAAGTCATTGAGGGCCAGGATCTGATCACCCTTGTGGAAAAGATGCGACTCCTGAGTCTCCAGACACTCAGACACACTGGGAAGGAAAACATGACATATGATGTAAGTTTGGTTTTGTTGATGTTTTCTCAGTGAGGAGGCATATTAATACAGTAACTGTCATTTATTAGTGGAGTTGTACCATGGTTTGCCTTCCTCCTCTGTCAAAACCAGATTGTTCATCAGACTGTCTTGACTAATGCAGATCTCCTTTTCAACATGTGTTTCTGTTTCACTGAAAAAAGAAGACCAATCATCACCATATTGTTAAATATAGTGGAAGATTTTAATTTAAAAAGAATAAATTGTCATCCAACAATTAACACATTTACACTTACATAACAGCTGTTTTATGTAAGACGAAAGGTCCCTACCCAGTAAAAAAATTACTCTTTAAGGTTTACTCAATAAAATCTTTGTAATAATTTACACAAGCAAAATGTAATCATATATCGAGTACAATTAAATTGAAAATACCATGTAAAATGTACCAAAAATAACCAAAAACGTTTAACCGAACCCTCCTAAATAAATTGAATAAAAGTTCATTGATTGTCTTTTTAAATTTATTCAAATGAATACAGTTAAACACTATTTTAGCTTTTATCAATTTTCAAATTTTTAATTTATCAAATTTATCAATTTATTTTGCTTTTATAAAATGAAATAAATCTTATTAGTTGCAAGTTTATAGATTTTTATATATATGCTTTGATATTTCGCTTGTTTGTAATATTTTCACTCAATTTGTTTTTGTAGGTCTTCCCGGGCACCATAGATCATGTCCTTAAATGAAAGATCATGCTGACTGCATCTCTCAGGTATGCTGAAACCTTGCCAAATATTTGCATGAAAAGCAACAATCATCTAATAGGAGATCTGTTTAGCGAGTCTCCGAATGTTGCAATTCTCAAAACAGCAAAACACACGGTTCACAGAAGCACATGTAAGAACACATGTAACAGGGTTGTTTTGATGTCTTTAAGAAAGAAATATCTATCGAGGCAAGGTTATTATAGTTAACAAAAACAAACAACAAATGTATGAATTCACTAATGTTGATCCTGGACCATCAAATTTATAACTTCACCAATGTTGATCCTGGACCATCAAATATATAACTCCGCCAATGTTGATCCTGGACCATCAAATATTTGAAGTCACTAATGTTGATCCTGGACCATCAAATATATAAATTAGCTAATGTTAATCCTGGACCATGAAATATATAAATTCACCAATGTTGATCCTGGACCATTAAATCTATGAATTCGCTAATGTTGATCCTGGTCCATCAATTTTATAAATTATCCAATGTTGATCCTGGACCGAAAAATATATAAAAACACCAATGTTGATCCTGGACCATTAAATATATGAATTTGCTAATGTTAATCCTGGACCATCAAATATTTGACTTCGCTAATGTTGATCCTGGACCATCAAATATATAAATTCACCAATGTTGATCCTTGACCATCAAATATATGAATTCGCTAATGTTGATCCTGGTCCATCAATTTTATAAATTCTCCAATGTTGATCCTGGACCGAAAAATATATAAAAACACCAATGTTGATCCTGGACCATTAAATATATGAATTTGCTAATGTTAATCCTGGACCATCAAATATTTGACTTCGCTAATGTTGATCCTGGACCATCAAATATATAAATTCACCAATGTTGATCCTTGACCATCAAATATATGAATTCGCTAATGTTGATCCTGGACCATCAAATATATAAATTCACTAATGTTAATCCTGGACCGTCAAATATATAAATTAGCTAATGTTGATCCTGGACCATCAAATATATGAATTCACTAATGTTTATCCTGGACCATCAAATATGTAAATTAGCTAATGTTGATCCTGGACCATCAAATATATAAATTCACTAATGTTAATCCTGGACCATCAAATATATAACTCCGCCAATGTTGATCCTGGACCATCAAATATTTGAAGTCACTAATGTTGATCCTGGACCATCAAATATATGAATTTGCTAATGTTAATCCTGGACCATCAAATATTTGACTTCGCTAATGTTGATCCTGGACCATCAAATATATGAATTCACTAATGTTGATCCTGGACCATCAAATTTATAACTTCACCAATGTTGATCCTGGACCATCAAATATATAACTCCGCCAATGTTGATCCTGGACCATCAAATATTTGAAGTCACTAATGTTGATCCTGGACCATCAAATATATAAATTAGCTAATGTTAATCCTGGACCATGAAATATATAAATTCACCAATGTTGATCCTGGACCATTAAATCTATGAATTCGCTAATGTTGATCCTGGTCCATCAATTTTATAAATTCTCCAATGTTGATCCTGGACCGAAAAATATATAAAAACACCAATGTTGATCCTGGACCATTAAATATATGAATTTGCTAATGTTAATCCTGGACCATCAAATATATAAATTCACCAATGTTGATCCTTGACCATCAAATATATGAATTCGCTAATGTTGATCCTGGACCATCAAATATATAAATTCACTAATGTTAATCCTGGACCGTCAAATATATAAATTAGCTAATGTTGATCCTGGACCATCAAATATATGAATTCACTAATGTTGATCCTGGACCATCAAATATAAAAATTAGCTAATGTTGATCCTGGACCATCAAATTTATAAATTCATTAATGTTAATCCTGGACCATTAAATCTATGAATTCGCTAATGTTGATCCTGGTCCATCAATTTTATAAATTCTCCAATGTTGATCCTGGACCGAAAAATATATAAAAACACCAATGTTGATCCTGGACCATTAGGTATATGAATTTGCTAATGTTAATCCTGGACCATCAAATATTTGACTTCGCTAATGTTGATCCTGGACCATCAAGTTTATAAATTTTCCAAGGTTGATCCTGGACCATCAAATATATAAATTCGCCAATGTTGATCCTGGACCATCAAATATATAAATTCATTTTTGTTGATCCTGGACCATCAAATAAATGAATTTGCTAATGTTGATCCTGGACCATCAAATATATGAATTCACTAATGTTGATCCTGGACCATCAAATATGTAAATTAGCTAATGTTGATCCTGGACCATCAAATTTATAAATTTACTAATGTTGATCCTGGACCATCAAATATTTAAATTCACTAATGTTGATCCTGGACCATCAAATTTATAAATTCACTAATGTTGATCCTGGACCATCAAATATATGAATTAGCTAATGTTGATCCTGGACTATCAAATATATAAGTTAGCTAATGTTGATCCTGAACCATCAAATATAAAAATTAGCTAATGTTGATCCTGGACCATCAAATTTATAAATTCACTAATGTTAATCCTGGACCATTAAATCTATGAATTCGCTAATGTTGATCCTGGTCCATCAATTTTATAAATTCTCCAATGTTGATCCTGGACCGAAAATTATATAAAAACACCAATGTTGATCCTGGACCATCAAATAAATAAATTTGCTAATGTTGGTCCTGGACCATCAAATATATAAATGCACAAATGTTAATCCTGGACCATCAAATAATTAAATTTGCTAATGTTGATCCTGGACCATCAAATATGTAAGATAGCTAATGTTGATCCTGGACCATCAAATATTTAAATTTGCTAATGTTGATCCTGGACCATCAAATATATAAATTTGGTGATGTTGATCCTGGACCATCAAGTAAATAAATGTGCTAATGTTGATCCTGGACCATCAAATATTTAAATTTGCTAATGTTGATCCTGGACCATCAAATTTATAAATTAGCTAATGTTGATCCTGGACCATCTAATATGTAAATTCACTAATGTTGATCCTGGACCATCTAAGATATAAATTCACTAATGTTGATCCTGGACCATCAAATATATAAATTTACTAATGTTGATCCTGGACCATCAAATAATTAAATTTGCTAATGTTGCTCCTGGACTATCAAATAATTAAATTTGCTAAAGTTGATCCTGGACCATCAAATAAATAAATTCGGTGATGTTGATCCTGGACCATCTAATATGTAAATTCACTAATGTTGATCCTGGACCATCAAATATATAAATTCATTAATGTTGATCCTGGACCATCAAAAATATAAATTTACTAATGTTGATCCTGGACCGTCAAATAATTAAATTTGCTAATGTTGATCCTGGACCATCAAATATATGAATTCACTAATGTTGATCCTGGACCATCAAATATATAAATTAGCTAATGTTGATCCTGGACAATCAAAAATATAAATTTACTACTGTTGATCCTGGACCATCAAATAATTAAATTTACTAATGTTGATCCTGGACCATCAAATAATTAAATTTACTAATGTTGATCCTGGACCATCAATTATTTAAAGTCACTAATGTTGAACCTGGACCATCAAATATATAAATTCACAAATCTTTATCCTGGACCATCAAATATATAAATTCATTAATGTTGATCCTGGACCATCAAATATTTGAAGTCACTAATGTTGATCCTGGACCATCAAATATATAAATTCGGTGATGTTGATCCTGGACCATCAAAAATATAAATTTACTAATGTTGATCCTGGACCATCAAATAATTAAATTTGCTAATGTTGATCCTGGACCATCTAATATATAAATTCACTAATGTTGATCCTGGACCATCAAATATGTCAATTCACTAATGTTGATCCTGGACCATCAAAAATATAACTTCGGTGATGTTGATCCTGGACCATCAAAAATATAAATTTACTAATGTTGATCCTGGACCATCAAATAATTAAATTTGCTAATGTTGATCCTGGACCATCTAATATATAAATTCACTAATGTTGATCCTGGACCATCAATTATTTGAGGTAACTAATGTTGATCCTGGACCATCAAATAAATAAATTCGGTGATGTTGATCCAGGACCATCAAATATATAAATTCACTAATGTTGATCCTGGACCTTCAAATATATGAATTCACTAATGTTGATCCTGGACCATCAAATATGTAAATTAGCTAATGTTGATCCTGGACCATCAAATATATGAATTCACTAATGTTGATCCTGGACCATCAAATTTATAAATTCGCTAATGTTGATCCTGGACCATCAAATATTTGAAGTCACTAATGTTGATCCTGGACCATCAAATATATAAATTTGGTGATGTTGATCCTGGACCATCAAAAATATTAATTTACTAATGTTGATCCTGGACCATTAATTATTTGAAGTAACTAATGTTGATCCTGGACCATCAAATAAAAAAATTCGGTGATGTTGATCCTGGACCATCAAATATATAAATTCGGTGATGTTGATCCTGGACCATCAAATTTATAAATTCATTAATGTTGATCCTGGACCATCAAATTATTGACTTCGCTAATGTTGATCCTGGACCATCAAATATATGAATTCACTAATGTTGATCCTGGACCATCAAATATATGAATTCACTATTGTTGATCCTGGACCATCAAACATGTAAATTAGCTAATGTTGATCCTGGACCATCAAATATTTAAATTCACTAATGTTGATCCTGGACCATCAAATATATAAATTCGGTGATGTTGATCCTGGACCATCAAAAATATAAATTTACTAATGTTGATCCTGGACCATCAAATAATTAAATTTGCTTATGTTGATCCTGGACCATCTAATATATAAATTCACTGATGTTGATCCTGGACCATCAAATATATGAATTCGGTGATGTTGATCCTGGACCATCAAAAATATAAATTTACTAATGTTGATCCTGGACCATCAAATATATAAATACATCAATGTAGATCCTGGACCATCAAATTTATAAATTCTCCAATGTTGATCCTGGACCATCAAATATGTAAATTCGCTAATGTTGATCCTGGACCATCAATTATTTGAAGTAACTAATGTTGATCCTGGACCATCAAATAAAAAAAATCGGTGATGTTGATCCTGGACCATCAAATATTTGAAGTCACCAATGTTGATCCTGGACCATCAAATATATAAATTTAGTGATGTTGATCCTGGACAATCAAAAATATAAATTTACTAATGTTGATCCTGGACCATTAATTATTTGAAGTAACTAATGTTGATCCTGGACCATCAAATATTTGACTTCGCTAATGTTGATCCTGGACCATCAAATATATGAATTCACTAATGTTGATCCTGGACCATCAAATATGTAAATTCACTAATGTTGATCCTGGACCATCAAATATGTCAATTCACTAATGTTGATCCTGGACCATCAAAAATATAACTTCGGTGATGTTGATCCTGGACCATCAAAAATATAAATTTACTAATGTTGATCCTGGACCATCAAATAATTAAATTTGCTAATGTTGATCCTGGACCATCTAATATATAAATTCACTAATGTTGATCCTGGACCATCAATTATTTGAGGTAACTAATGTTGATCCTGGACCATCAAATAAATAAATTCGGTGATGTTGATCCAGGACCATCAAATATATAAATTCACTAATGTTGATCCTGGACCTTCAAATATATGAATTCACTAATGTTGATCCTGGACCATCAAATATGTAAATTAGCTAATGTTGATCCTGGACCATCAAATATATGAATTCACTAATGTTGATCCTGGACCATCAAATTTATAAATTCGCTAATGTTGATCCTGGACCATCAAATATTTGAAGTCACTAATGTTGATCCTGGACCATCAAATATATAAATTTGGTGATGTTGATCCTGGACCATCAAAAATATTAATTTACTAATGTTTATCCTGGACCATTAATTATTTGAAGTAACTAATGTTGATCCTGGACCATCAAATATATAAATTCGGTGATGTTGATCCTGGACCATCAAATTTATAAATTCATTAATGTTGATCCTGGACCATCAAATTATTGACTTCGCTAATGTTGATCCTGGACCATCAAATATATGAATTCACTAATGTTGATCCTGGACCATCAAATATATGAATTCACTATTGTTGATCCTGGACCATCAAACATGTAAATTAGCTAATGTTGATCCTGGACCATCAAATATTTAAATTCACTAATGTTGATCCTGGACCATCAAATATATAAATTCGGTGATGTTGATCCTGGACCATCAAAAATATAAATTTACTAATGTTGATCCTGGACCATCAAATAATTAAATTTGCTTATGTTGATCCTGGACCATCTAATATATAAATTCACTGATGTTGATCCTGGACCATCAAATATTTGACTTCGCTAATGTTGATCCTGGACCGTCAAATATATGAATTCACTAATGTTGATCTTGGACAATCAAATATATGAATTCACTATTGTTGATCCTGGACCATCAAATATGTAAATTAGCTAATGTTGATCCTGGACCATCAAATATTTAAATTCACTAATGTTGATCCTGGACCATCAAATATATAAATTCGGTGATGTTGATCCTGGACCATAAAAAATATAAATTTACTAATGTTGATCCTGGACCATCAAATATATGAATTCACTAATGTTGATCCTGGACCATCAAATATGTAAATTCGCTAATGTTGATCCTGGACCATCAAATATATAAATTAGCTAATGTTGATCCTGGACCATCAAATATTTAAATTCACTAATGTTGATCCTGGACCATCAAATATATAAATTCGGTGATGTTGATCCTGGACCATCAAAAATATAAATTTACTAATGTAGATCCTGGACCATCAAATAATTAAATTTGCTAAAGTTGATCCTGGACCATCTAATATATAAATTCGCTAATGTTGATCCTGGACCATCAATTATTTGAAGTAACTAATGTTGATCCTGGACCATCAATTATTTGAAGTCACTAATGTTGATCCTGGACCATCAAATATATAAATTTACTAATGTTGATCCTGGACCATCAAATAATTAAATTAGCTAATGTTGATCCTGGACTGTCTAATATATAAATTCACTAATGTTTATCCTGGACCATCAAATATATAAATTCAGTGATGTTGATCCTGGACCATCAAAAATATAAATTTACTAATGTTGATCCTGGACCATCAAATATATAAATTCACTAATGTTGATCCTGGACCATCAAATATATAAATTCACTAATGTTGATCCTGGACCATCAAATATATAAATTCACTAATGTTGATCCTGGACCATCAATTATTTGAAGTAACTAATGTTGATCCTGGACCATCAATTATTTGAAGTCACTATTGTTGATCCTGGACCGTCAAATATATGAATTCACTAATGTTGATCCTGGACCATCAAATAATTAAATTTGCTAATGTTGATCCTGGACCATCTAATATATAAATTCACTAATGTTGATCCTGGACCATCAAATATATAAATTCGGTGATGTTGATCCTGGACCATCAAAAATATAAATTTACTAATGTTGATCCTGGACCATCAAATAATTAAATTTGCTAATGTTGATCCTGGACCATCAATTATTTGAGGTAAATAATGTTGATCCTGGACCATCAAATAAATAAATTCGGTGATGTTGATCCTGGACCATCAAATTTATAAGTTCATTAATGTTGATCCTGGACCATCAAATATTTGACTTCGCTAATGTTGATCCTGGACCATCAAATTTATAAGTTCTCCAATGTTGATCCTGGACCATCAAATATTTGACTTCGATAATGTTGATCCTGGACCATCAAATATATGAATTCACTAATGTTTATCCTGGACCATCAAATATGTAAATTAGCTAATGTTGATCCTGGACCATCAAATATTTAAATTCACTAATGTTGATCCTGGACCATCAAATATATAAATTCGCTAATGTTGATCCTGGACCATCAAATAAATAAATTCGGTGATATTTGATCCTGGACCATCAAATATATAAATTCACAAATCTTTATCCTGGACCATCAAATATATAAATTCATTAATGTTGATCCTGGACCATCAAATATATGAATTCACTAATGTTGATCCTGGACCATCAAATATATAAATTCACAAATCTTTATCCTGGACCATCAAATATATAAATTCACTAATGTTGATCCTGGACCATCAAATATGTAAATTCACTAATGTTGATCCTGGACCATCAAATATATAAATTCGGTGATGTTGATCCTGGACCATCAAAAATATAAATTTACTAATGTTGATCCTGGACCATTAAATAATTAAATTTGCTAATGTTGATCCTGGACCATCTAATATATAAATTCACTAATGTTGATCCTGGACCATCAATTATTTGAGGTAACTAATGTTGATCCTGGACCATCAAATATATAAATTAGCTAATGTTGATCCTGGACCGTCAAATATATGAATTCACTAATGTTGATCCTGGACAATCAAATATATAAATTCACAATTTTTTGTCCTGGACCATCAAATTTATACATTCGGTGATGTTGATCCTGGACCATCAAATATATAAATTCATTAATGTTGATCCTGGACCATCAAATATATAAATTCACAATTTTTTGTCCTGGACCATCAAATTTATACATTCGGTGATGTTGATCCTGGACCATCAAATATATAAATTCATTAATGTTGATCCTGGACCATCAAATATATAAATTCATCAATGTTGATCCTGGACCATCAATTATATGAATTCGCTAATGTTCATCCTGGACCATCAAATTTATAAATTCTCCAATGTTGATCCTGGACCATCAAATATGTATATTAGCTAATGTTGATCCTGGACCATCAAATATATGAATTCACTAATGTTGATCCTGGACCATCAAATATTTAAATTCACTAATGTTGATCCTGGACCATCAAATATATAAATTCGCTAATGTTGATCCTGGACCATCAAATAAATAAATTCGGTGATATTGATCCTGGACCATCAAATATTTGAAGTCACTAATGTTGAACCTGGACCATCAAATATATAAATTCACAAATCTTTATCCTGGACCATCAAATATGTAAATTCACTAATGTTGATCCTGGACCATCAAATATATAAATTCGCTAATGTTGATCCTGGACCATCAAATATATAAATTCGGTGATGTTGATCCTGGACCATCAAATATATAAATTCACTAATGTTGATCCTGGACCATCAAATATGTAAATTCACTAATGTTGATCCTGGACCATCAGATATATAAATTCGGTGATGTTGATCCTGGACCATCAAAAATATAAATTTACTAATGTTGATCCTTGACCATCTAATATATAAATTCACTAATGTTAATCCTGGACCATCAATTATTTGAGGTAACTAATGTTGATTCTGGACCGTCAAATATATGAATTCACTAATGTTGATCCTGGACTATCAAATATATAAATTCATCAATGTTGATCCTGGACCATCAAATATATGAATTCGCTAATGTTGATCCTGGACCATCAAATATTTAAATTCACTATTGTTGATCCTGGACCATCAAATATATAAATTCACTAATGTTGATCCTGGACCATCAAATATATAAATTCACTAATGTTGATCCTGGACCATCTAATATATAAATTCACTATTGTTGATCCTGGACCATCAAATATATAAATTCACTAATGTTGATCCTGGACCATCAAATATATAAATTCACTAATGTTGATCCTGGACCATCTAATATATAAATTCACTAATGTTGATCCTGGACCATCAAATAAATAAATTCGGTGATGTTGATCCTGGACCATCAAATATATAAATTCACAATTTTTTGTCCTGGACCATCAAATTTATAAATTCGGTGATGTTGATCCTGGACCATCAAATTTATAAATTCATTAATGTTGATCCTGGACCATCAAATATTTGACTTCGCTAATGTTGATCCTGGACCGTCAAATATATGAATTCACTAATGTTGATCTTGGACAATCAAATATATGAATTCACTATTGTTGATCCTGGACCATCAAATATGTAAATTAGCTAATGTTGATCCTGGACCATCAAATATTTAAATTCACTAATGTTGATCCTGGACCATCAAATATATAAATTCGGTGATGTTGATCCTGGACCATAAAAAATATAAATTTACTAATGTTGATCCTGGACCATCAAATATATGAATTCACTAATGTTGATCCTGGACCATCAAATATGTAAATTCGCTAATGTTGATCCTGGACCATCAAATATATAAATTAGCTAATGTTGATCCTGGACCATCAAATATTTAAATTCACTAATGTTGATCCTGGACCATCAAATATATAAATTCGGTGATGTTGATCCTGGACCATCAAAAATATAAATTTACTAATGTAGATCCTGGACCATCAAATAATTAAATTTGCTAAAGTTGATCCTGGACCATCTAATATATAAATTCGCTAATGTTGATCCTGGACCATCAATTATTTGAAGTCACTAATGTTGATCCTGGACCATCAAATATATAAATTTACTAATGTTGATCCTGGACCATCAAATAATTAAATTAGCTAATGTTGATCCTGGACTGTCTAATATATAAATTCACTAATGTTTATCCTGGACCATCAAATATATAAATTCAGTGATGTTGATCCTGGACCATCAAAAATATAAATTTACTAATGTTGATCCTGGACCATCAAATATATAAATTCACTAATGTTGATCCTGGACCATCAAATATATAAATTCACTAATGTTGATCCTGGACCATCAAATATATAAATTCACTAATGTTGATCCTGGACCATCAATTATTTGAAGTAACTAATGTTGATCCTGGACCATCAATTATTTGAAGTCACTATTGTTGATCCTGGACCGTCAAATATATGAATTCACTAATGTTGATCCTGGACCATCAAATAATTAAATTTGCTAATGTTGATCCTGGACCATCTAATATATAAATTCACTAATGTTGATCCTGGACCATCAAATATATAAATTCGGTGATGTTGATCCTGGACCATCAAAAATATAAATTTACTAATGTTGATCCTGGACCATCAAATAATTAAATTTGCTAATGTTGATCCTGGACCATCAATTATTTGAGGTAAATAATGTTGATCCTGGACCATCAAATAAATAAATTCGGTGATGTTGATCCTGGACCATCAAATTTATAAGTTCATTAATGTTGATCCTGGACCATCAAATATTTGACTTCGCTAATGTTGATCCTGGACCATCAAATTTATAAGTTCTCCAATGTTGATCCTGGACCATCAAATATTTGACTTCGATAATGTTGATCCTGGACCATCAAATATATGAATTCACTAATGTTTATCCTGGACCATCAAATATGTAAATTAGCTAATGTTGATCCTGGACCATCAAATATTTAAATTCACTAATGTTGATCCTGGACCATCAAATATATAAATTCGCTAATGTTGATCCTGGACCATCAAATAAATAAATTCGGTGATATTTGATCCTGGACCATCAAATATATAAATTCACAAATCTTTATCCTGGACCATCAAATATATAAATTCATTAATGTTGATCCTGGACCATCAAATATATGAATTCACTAATGTTGATCCTGGACCATCAAATATATAAATTCACAAATCTTTATCCTGGACCATCAAATATATAAATTCACTAATGTTGATCCTGGACCATCAAATATGTAAATTCACTAATGTTGATCCTGGACCATCAAATATATAAATTCGGTGATGTTGATCCTGGACCATCAAAAATATAAATTTACTAATGTTGATCCTGGACCATTAAATAATTAAATTTGCTAATGTTGATCCTGGACCATCTAATATATAAATTCACTAATGTTGATCCTGGACCATCAATTATTTGAGGTAACTAATGTTGATCCTGGACCATCAAATATATAAATTAGCTAATGTTGATCCTGGACCGTCAAATATATGAATTCACTAATGTTGATCCTGGACAATCAAATATATAAATTCACAATTTTTTGTCCTGGACCATCAAATTTATACATTCGGTGATGTTGATCCTGGACCATCAAATATATAAATTCATTAATGTTGATCCTGGACCATCAAATATATAAATTCACAATTTTTTGTCCTGGACCATCAAATTTATACATTCGGTGATGTTGATCCTGGACCATCAAATATATAAATTCATTAATGTTGATCCTGGACCATCAAATATATAAATTCATCAATGTTGATCCTGGACCATCAATTATATGAATTCGCTAATGTTCATCCTGGACCATCAAATTTATAAATTCTCCAATGTTGATCCTGGACCATCAAATATGTATATTAGCTAATGTTGATCCTGGACCATCAAATATATGAATTCACTAATGTTGATCCTGGACCATCAAATATTTAAATTCACTAATGTTGATCCTGGACCATCAAATATATAAATTCGCTAATGTTGATCCTGGACCATCAAATAAATAAATTCGGTGATATTGATCCTGGACCATCAAATATTTGAAGTCACTAATGTTGAACCTGGACCATCAAATATATAAATTCACAAATCTTTATCCTGGACCATCAAATATGTAAATTCACTAATGTTGATCCTGGACCATCAAATATATAAATTCGCTAATGTTGATCCTGGACCATCAAATATATAAATTCGGTGATGTTGATCCTGGACCATCAAATATATAAATTCACTAATGTTGATCCTGGACCATCAAATATGTAAATTCACTAATGTTGATCCTGGACCATCAGATATATAAATTCGGTGATGTTGATCCTGGACCATCAAAAATATAAATTTACTAATGTTGATCCTTGACCATCTAATATATAAATTCACTAATGTTAATCCTGGACCATCAATTATTTGAGGTAACTAATGTTGATTCTGGACCGTCAAATATATGAATTCACTAATGTTGATCCTGGACTATCAAATATATAAATTCATCAATGTTGATCCTGGACCATCAAATATATGAATTCGCTAATGTTGATCCTGGACCATCAAATATTTAAATTCACTATTGTTGATCCTGGACCATCAAATATATAAATTCACTAATGTTGATCCTGGACCATCAAATATATAAATTCACTAATGTTGATCCTGGACCATCTAATATATAAATTCACTATTGTTGATCCTGGACCATCAAATATATAAATTCACTAATGTTGATCCTGGACCATCAAATATATAAATTCACTAATGTTGATCCTGGACCATCTAATATATAAATTCACTAATGTTGATCCTGGACCATCAAATAAATAAATTCGGTGATGTTGATCCTGGACCATCAAATATATAAATTCACAATTTTTTGTCCTGGACCATCAAATTTATAAATTCGGTGATGTTGATCCTGGACCATCAAATTTATAAATTCATTAATGTTGATCCTGGACCATCAAATATTTGACTTTGCTAATGTTGATCCTGGACCATCAAATTTATAAGTTCTCCAATGTTGATTCTGGACCATCAAATATTTGACTTCGATAATGTTGATCCTGGACCATCAAATATATGAATTCACTAATGTTGATCCTGGACCATCAAATATGTAAATTAGCTAATGTTGATCCTGGACCATCAAATATATAAATTCGCTAATGTTGATCCTGGACCATCAAATAAATAAATTCGGTGATGTTGATCCTGGACCATCAAATATTTGAAGTCACTAATGTTGAACCTGGACCATCAAATATATAGATTCACAAATCTTTATCCTGGACCATCAAATATAAAAATCATTAATGTTGATCCTGGACCATCAAATATTTGACTTCGCTAATGTTGATCCTGGACCGTCAAATAATTAAATTTGCTAATGTTGATCCTGGACCATCTAATATATAAATTCACTAATGTTGATCCTGGACCATCAATTGTTTGAGGTAACTAATGTTGATCCTGGACCATCAAATAAATAAATTCGGTGATGTTGATCCAGGACCATCAAATATATAAATTCACTAATGTTGATCCTGGACCTTCAAATATATGAATTCACTAATGTTGATCCTGGACCATCAAATATATAAATTCACTAATGTTGATCCTGGACCATCAAATATGTAAATTAGCTAATGTTGATCCTGGACCATCAAATATATGAATTCACTAATGTTGATCCTGGACCATCAAATATGTCAATTCACTAATGTTGATCCTGGACCATCAAAAATATAAATTTACTAATGTTGATCCTGGACCATTAAATAATTAAATTTGCTAATGTTGATCCTGGACCATCTAATATATAAATTCACTAATGTTGATCCTGGACCATCAATTATTTGAGGTAACTAATGTTGATCCGGAACCATCAAATATATAAATTAGCTAATGTTGATCCTGGGCCGTCAAATATATGAACTCACTAATGTTGATCCTGGACAATCAAATAAATAAATTCGGTGATATTGATCCTGGACCATCAAATATTTGAAGTCACTAATGTTGATCCTGGACCATCAAATTTATAAATTCTCCAATGTTGATCCTGGACCATCAAATATTTGACTTCGCTAATGTTGATCCTGGACCATCAAATATGTATATTAGCTAATGTTGATCCTGGACCATCAAATATATGAATTCACTAATGTTGATCCTGGACCATCAAATATATAAATTCGCTAATGTTGATCCTGGACCATCAAATAAATAAATTCGGTGATGTTGATCCTGGACCATCAAATATTTGAAGTCACTAATGTTGATCCTGGACCATCAAATTTATAAATTCTCCAATGTTGATCCTGGACCATCAAATATTTGACTTCGCTAATGTTGATCCTGGACCATCAAATATGTATATTAGCTAATGTTGATCCTGGACCATCAATTATATAAATTTACAAATCTTTATCCTGGACCATCAAATATATAAATTCATTAATGTTGATCCTGGACCATCAAATATTTAAATTCACTAATGTTGATCCTGGACCATCAAATATATAAATTCGGTGATGTTGATCCTGGACCATCAAATATATAAATTCACTAATGTTCATCCTGGACCATCAAATATGTAAATTCACTAATGTTGATCCTGGACCATCAAAAATATAAATTTACTAATGTTGATCCTGGACCATCTAATATATAAATTCACTAATGTTAATCCTGGACCATCAATTATTTGAGGTAACTAATGTTGATCCTGGACCGTCAAATATATGAATTCACTAATGTTGATCCTGGACAATCAAATTTATAAATTCGCTAATGTTGATCCTGGACCATCAAATATTTAAATTCAATATTGTTGATCCTGGACCATCAAATATTTGACTTCGCTAATGTTGATCCTGGACCGACAAATATATGAATTCACTAATGTTGATTCTGGACCATCAAAAATATAAATTTACTAATGTTGATCCTGGACCGTCAAATAATTAAATTTGCTAATGTTGATCCTGGACTATCTAATATATAAATTCACTAATGTTTATCCTGGACCATCAAATATATAAATTCAGTGATGTTGATCCTGGACCATCAAAAATATAAATTTACTAATGTTGATCCTGGACCATCAAATAATTAAATTTGCTAATGTTGATCCTGGACCATCAAATATATGAATTCACTAATGTTGATCCTGGACCATCAAATATATAAATTAGCTAATGTTGATCCTGGACCATCAAATATTTAAATTCACTAATGTTGATCCTGGACCATCAAATAAATAAATTCGGTGATGTTGAGCCTCGACCATCAATTATTTGAAGTCACTAATGTTGAACCTGGACCATCAAATATATAAATTCACAAATCTTTATCCTGGACCATCAAATATAAAAATCATTAATGTTGATCCTGGACCATCAAATATTTAAATTCACTAATGTTGATCCTGGACCATCAAATAATTAAATTTACTAATGTTGATCCTGGACCATCAAATAATTAAATTTGCTAATGTTGATCCTGGACCATCTAATATATAAATTCACTAATGTTGATCCTGGACCATCAAATATATGAATTCACTAATGTTGATCCTGGACCATCAAATATTTGACTTCACTAATGTTGATCCTGGACCATCAAATATATGAATTCACTAATGTTGATCCTGGACCATCAAATATATAAATTCACTAATGTTGATCCTGGACCATCAATTATTTGAAGTAACTAATGTTGATCCTGGACCATCAATTATTTGAAGTCACTATTGTTGATCCTGGACCGTCAAATATATGAATTCACTAATGTTGATCCTGGACCATCAAATATTTGACTTCACTAATGTTGATCCTGGACCATCAAATATATAAATTCACTAATGTTGATCCTGGACCATCAAATATATAAATTCACTAATGTTGATCCTGGACCATCAATTATTTGAAGTAACTAATGTTGATCCTGGACCATCAATTATTTGAAGTCACTATTGTTGATCCTGGACCGTCAAATATATGAATTCACTAATGTCGATCCTAGACCATCAAATAATTAAATTTGCTAATGTTGATCCTGGACCATCTAATATATAAATTCACTAATGTTGATCCTGGACCATCAAATATATAAATTCGGTGATGTTGATCCTGGACCATCAAAAATATAAATTTACTAATGTTGATCCTGGACCATCAAATAATTAAATTTGCTAATGTTGATCCTGGACCATCAATTATTTGAGGTAAATAATGTTGATCCTGGACCATCAAATAAATAAATTCGGTGATGTTGATCCTGGACCATCAAATTTATAAGTTCATTAATGTTGATCCTGGACCATCAAATATTTGACTTCGCTAATGTTGATCCTGGACCATCAAATTTATAAGTTCTCCAATGTTGATCCTGGACCATCAAATATTTGACTTCGATAATGTTGATCCTGGACCATCAAATATATGAATTCACTAATGTTTATCCTGGACCATCAAATATGTAAATTAGCTAATGTTGATCCTGGACCATCAAATATTTAAATTCACTAATGTTGATCCTGGACCATCAAATATATAAATTCGCTAATGTTGATCCTGGACCATCAAATAAATAAATTCGGTGATATTTGATCCTGGACCATCAAATATATAAATTCACAAATCTTTATCCTGGACCATCAAATATATAAATTCATTAATGTTGATCCTGGACCATCAAATATATGAATTCACTAATGTTGATCCTGGACCATCAAATATATAAATTCACAAATCTTTATCCTGGACCATCAAATATATAAATTCACTAATGTTGATCCTGGACCATCAAATATGTAAATTCACTAATGTTGATCCTGGACCATCAAATATATAAATTCGGTGATGTTGATCCTGGACCATCAAAAATATAAATTTACTAATGTTGATCCTGGACCATTAAATAATTAAATTTGCTAATGTTGATCCTGGACCATCTAATATATAAATTCACTAATGTTGATCCTGGACCATCAATTATTTGAGGTAACTAATGTTGATCCTGGACCATCAAATATATAAATTAGCTAATGTTGATCCTGGACCGTCAAATATATGAATTCACTAATGTTGATCCTGGACAATCAAATATATAAATTCACAATTTTTTGTCCTGGACCATCAAATTTATACATTCGGTGATGTTGATCCTGGACCATCAAATATATAAATTCATTAATGTTGATCCTGGACCATCAAATATATAAATTCACAATTTTTTGTCCTGGACCATCAAATTTATACATTCGGTGATGTTGATCCTGGACCATCAAATATATAAATTCATCAATGTTGATCCTGGACCATCAAATATATAAATTCATCAATGTTGATCCTGGACCATCAATTATATGAATTCGCTAATGTTCATCCTGGACCATCAAATTTATAAATTCTCCAATGTTGATCCTGGACCATCAAATATGTATATTAGCTAATGTTGATCCTGGACCATCAAATATATGAATTCACTAATGTTGATCCTGGACCATCAAATATTTAAATTCACTAATGTTGATCCTGGACCATCAAATATATTAATTCGCTAATGTTGATCCTGGACCATCAAATAAATAAATTCGGTGATGTTGATCCTGGACCATCAAATATTTGAAGTCACTAATGTTGAACCTGGACCATCAAATATATAAATTCACAAATCTTTATCCTGGTCCATCAAATATGTAAATTCACTAATGTTGATCCTGGACCATCAAATATTTGACTTCGCTAATGTTGATCCTGGACCATCAAATATGTATATTAGCTAATGTTGATCCTGGACCATCAAATATATGAATTCACTAATGTTGATCCTGGACCATCAAATATATAAATTCGCTAATGTTGATCCTGGACCATCAAATAAATAAATTCGGTGATGTTGATCCTGGACCATCAAATATTTGAAGTCACTAATGTTGATCCTGGACCATCAAATTTATAAATTCTCCAATGTTGATCCTGGACCATCAAATATTTGACTTCGCTAATGTTGATCCTGGACCATCAAATATGTATATTAGCTAATGTTGATCCTGGACCATCAATTATATAAATTTACAAATCTTTATCCTGGACCATCAAATATTTAAATTCACTAATGTTGATCCTGGACCATCAAATATATAAATTCGGTGATGTTGATCCTGGACCATCAAATATATAAATTCACTAATGTTCATCCTGGACCATCAAATATGTAAATTCACTAATGTTGATCCTGGACCATCAAAAATATAAATTTACTAATGTTGATCCTGGACCATCTAATATATAAATTCACTAATGTTAATCCTGGACCATCAATTATTTGAGGTAACTAATGTTGATCCTGGACCGTCAAATATATGAATTCACTAATGTTGATCCTGGACAATCAAATTTATAAATTCGCTAATGTTGATCCTGGACCATCAAATATTTAAATTCAATATTGTTGATCCTGGACCATCAAATATTTGACTTCGCTAATGTTGATCCTGGACCGACAAATATATGAATTCACTAATGTTGATTCTGGACCATCAAAAATATAAATTTACTAATGTTGATCCTGGACCGTCAAATAATTAAATTTGCTAATGTTGATCCTGGACTATCTAATATATAAATTCACTAATGTTTATCCTGGACCATCAAATATATAAATTCAGTGATGTTGATCCTGGACCATCAAAAATATAAATTTACTAATGTTGATCCTGGACCATCAAATAATTAAATTTGCTAATGTTGATCCTGGACCATCAAATATATGAATTCACTAATGTTGATCCTGGACCATCAAATATATAAATTAGCTAATGTTGATCCTGGACCATCAAATATATAAATTCGGTGATGTTGATCCTGGACCATCAAAAATGTAAATTTACTAATGTTGTTCCTGGACCATCAAATAAATAAATTCGGTGATGTTGAGCCTCGACCATCAATTATTTGAAGTCACTAATGTTGAACCTGGACCATCAAATATATAAATTCACAAATCTTTATCCTGGACCATCAAATATAAAAATCATTAATGTTGATCCTGGACCATCAAATATTTAAATTCACTAATGTTGATCCTGGACCATCAAATAATTAAATTTACTAATGTTGATCCTGGACCATCAAATAATTAAATTTGCTAATGTTGATCCTGGACCATCTAATATATAAATTCACTAATGTTGATCCTGGACCATCAAATATATGAATTCACTAATGTTGATCCTGGACCATCAAATATTTGACTTCACTAATGTTGATCCTGGACCATCAAATATATGAATTCACTAATGTTGATCCTGGACCATCAAATATGTAAATTAGCTAATGTTGTTCCTGGACCATCAAATATATGAATTCACTAATGTTGATCCTGGACCATCAAATATGTAAATTCACAAATTTTTGTCCTGGACCATCAAATAATTAAATTTGCTAATGTTGATCCTGGACCATCTAATATGTAAATTCGCTAATGTTGATCCTGGACCATCAATTATTTGAAGTAACTAATGTTGATCCTGGACCATCTAATATGTAAATTTGCTAATGTTGATCCTGGACCATCAAATATTTGAAGTAACTAATGTTGATCCTGGACCATCAAATAAAAAAATTCGGTGATGTTGATCCTGGACCATCAAATATATAAATTCGGTGATGTTGATCCTGGACCATCAAATTTATAAATTCATTAATGTTGATCCTGGACCATCAATTATTTGAGGTAACTAATGTTGATCCTGGACCATCAAATATATGAATTCACTAATGTTGATCCTGGACCATCAAATTTATAAATTCGCTAATGTTGATCCTGGACCATCAAATATATAAATTCATCAATGTTGATCCTGGACCATCAAATATATGAATTCGCTAATATTGATCCTGGACCATCAAATATTTGACTTCACTAATGTTGATCCTGGACCATCAAATATATGAATTCACTAATGTTGATCCTGGACCATCAAATATATAAATTCACTAATGTTGATCCTGGACCATCAAATATGTAAATTAGCTAATGTTGATCCTGGACCATCAAATATATGAATTCACTAATGTTGATCCTGGACCATCAAATATGTCAATTCACTAATGTTGATCCTGGACCATCAAATATATAAATTCGGTGATGTTAATCCTGGACCATCAAAAATATAAATCTACTAATGTTGATCCTGGACCATTAAATAATTAAATTTGCTAATGTTGATCCTGGACCATCTAATATATAAATTCACTAATGTTGATCCTGGACCATCAATTATTTGAGGTAACTAATGTTGATCCGGAACCATCAAATATATAAATTAGCTAATGTTGATCCTGGGCCGTCAAATATATGAATTCACTAATGTTGATCCTGGACAATCAAATAAATAAATTCGGTGATGTTGATCCTGGACCATCAAATATTTGAAGTCACTAATGTTGATCCTGGACCATCAAATTTATAAATTCTCCAATGTTGATCCTGGACCATCAAATATTTGACTTCGCTAATGTTGATCCTGGACCATCAAATATGTATATTAGCTAATGTTGATCCTGGACCATCAAATATATGAATTCACTAATGTTGATCCTGGACCATCAAATATATAAATTCGCTAATGTTGATCCTGGACCATCAAATAAATAAATTCGGTGATGTTGATCCTGGACCATCAAATTTATAAATTTACCAATGTTGATCCTGGACCATCAAATTTGACTTCACTAATGTTGATCCTGGACCATATTTGAAGTCACTAATGTTGATCCTGGACCATCAAATTTATAAATTCTCCAATGTTGATCCTGGACCATCAAATATTTGACTTCGCTAATGTTGATCCTGGACCATCAAATATGTATATTAGCTAATGTTGATCCTGGACCATCAATTATATAAATTTACAAATCTTTATCCTGGACCATCAAATATATAAATTCATTAATGTTGATCCTGGACCATCAAATATTTAAATTCACTAATGTTGATCCTGGACCATCAAATATATAAATTCGGTGATGTTGATCCTGGACCATCAAATATATAAATTCACTAATGTTCATCCTGGACCATCAAATATGTAAATTCACTAATGTTGATCCTGGACCATCAAAAATATAAATTTACTAATGTTGATCCTGGACCATCTAATATATAAATTCACTAATGTTAATCCTGGACCATCAATTATTTGAGGTAACTAATGTTGATCCTGGACCGTCAAATATATGAATTCACTAATGTTGATCCTGGACAATCAAATTTATAAATTCGCTAATGTTGATCCTGGACCATCAAATATTTAAATTCAATATTGTTGATCCTGGACCATCAAATATTTGACTTCGCTAATGTTGATCCTGGACCGACAAATATATGAATTCACTAATGTTGATTCTGGACCATTAAAAATATAAATTTACTAATGTTGATCCTGGACCGTCAAATAATTAAATTTGCTAATGTTGATCCTGGACTATCTAATATATAAATTCACTAATGTTTATCCTGGACCATCAAATATATAAATTAGCTAATGTTGATCCTGGACCATCAAATATTTAAATTCACTAATGTTTATCCTGGACCATCAAATATATAAATTCGGTGATGTTGATCCTGGACCATCAAAAATGTAAATTTACTAATGTTGTTCCTGGACCATCAAATAAATAAATTCGGTGATGTTGAGCCTCGACCATCAATTATTTGAAGTCACTAATGTTGAACCTGGACCATCAAATATATAAATTCACAAATCTTTATCCTGGACCATCAAATATAAAAATCATTAATGTTGATCCTGGACCATCAAATATTTAAATTCACTAATGTTGATCCTGGACCATCAAATAATTAAATTTACTAATGTTGATCCTGGACCATCAAATAATTAAATTTGCTAATGTTGATCCTGGACCATCTAATATATAAATTCACTAATGTTGATCCTGGACCATCAAATATATGAATTCACTAATGTTGATCCTGGACCATCAAATATATAAATTCACAAATTTTTGTCCTGGACCATCAAATATATAAATTCATCAATGTTGATCCTGGACCATCAAATATATGAATTCGCTAATATTGATCCTGGACCATCAAATATGTAAATTAGCTAATGTTGTTCCTGGACCATCAAATATATGAATTCACTAATGTTGATCCTGGACCATCAAATATGTAAATTCACAAATTTTTGTCCTGGACCATCAAATAATTAAATTTGCTAATGTTGATCCTGGACCATCTAATATGTAAATTCGCTAATGTTGATCCTGGACCATCAATTATTTGAAGTAACTAATGTTGATCCTGGACCATCAAATAAAAAAATTCGGTGATGTTGATCCTGGACCATCAAATATTTGAAGTAACTAATGTTGATCCTGGACCATCAAATAAAAAAATTCGGTGATGTTGATCCTGGACCATCAAATATATAAATTCGGTGATGTTGATCCTGGACCATCAAATTTATAAATTCATTAATGTTGATCCTGGACCATCAATTATTTGAGGTAACTAATGTTGATCCTGGACCATCAAATATATGAATTCACTAATGTTGATCCTGGACCATCAAATTTATAAATTCGCTAATGTTGATCCTGGACCATCAAATATATAAATTCGCTAATGTTGATCCTGGACCATCAAATATATAAATTCATCAATGTTGATCCTGGACCATCAAATATATGAATTCGCTAATATTGATCCTGGACCATCAAATATTTGACTTCACTAATGTTGATCCTGGACCATCAAATATATGAATTCACTAATGTTGATCCTGGACCATCAAATATGTAAATTAGCTAATGTTGATCCTGGACCATCAAATATATGAATTCACTAATGTTGATCCTGGACCATCAAATATTTGACTTCACTAATGTTGATCCTGGACCATCAAATATATAAATTCGGTGATGTTGATCCTGGACCATCAAATATATAAATTCGGTGATGTTGATCCTGGACCATCAAATTTATAAATTCATTAATGTTGATCCTGGACCATCAAATATATGAATTCACTATTGTTGATCCTGGACCATCAAATATGTAAATTCACTAATGTTGATCCTGGACCATTAAATATATAAATTCACTAATGTTGATCCTGGACCATGAAATATGTATATTAGCTAATGTTGATCCTGGACCATCAAATATATGAATTCACTAATGTTGATCCTGGACCATCAAATTTATAAATTCTCCAATGTTGATCCTGGACCATCAAATATTTGACTTCGCTAATGTTGATCCTGGACCATCAAATATGTATATTAGCTAATGTTGATCCTGGACCATCAAATATATGAATTCACTAATGTTGATCCTGGACCATCAAATATTTAAATTCACTAATGTTGATCCTGGACCATCAAATATATAAATTCGCTAATGTTGATCCTGGACCATCAAATAAATAAATTCGGTGATGTTGATCCTGGACCATCAAATATTTGAAGTCACTAATGTTGAACCTGGACCATCAAATATATAAATTCACAAATCTTTATCCTGGCCCATCAAATATATAAATTCATTAATGTTGATCTTGGACCATCAAATATGTAAATTCACTAATGTTGATCCTGGACCATCAAATATATGAATTCACTAATGTTGATCCTGGACCATCAAATATGTAAATTCACTAATGTTGATCCTGGACCATCAAAAATATAAATTTACTAATGTTGATCCTGGACCATCAATTATTTGAGGTAACTAATGTTGATCCTGGACCGTCAAATATATGAATTCACTAATGTTGATCCTGGACAATCAAATTTAAAAATTCGCTAATGTTGATCCTGGACTATCAAATATATAAATTCATCAGTGTTGATCCTGGACCATCAAATATATGAATTCGCTAATGTTGATCCTGGACCATCAAATATTTGACTTTTCTAATGTTGATCCTGGACCTACAAATATATGAATTCACTAATGTTGATCCTGGACCATCAAAAATATAAATTTACTAATGTTGATCCTGGACCGTCAAATAATTAAATTTGCTAATGTTGATCCTGGACCATCAAATATATAAATTCGGTGATGTTGATCCTGGACCATCAAAAATATAAATTTACTAATGTTGATCCTGGACCATCAATTATTTGAAGTCACTAATGTTGAACCTGGACCATCAAATATATAAATTCACAAATCTTTATCCTGGACCATCAAATATAAAAATCATTAATGTTGATCCTGGACCATCAAATATTTAAATTCACTAATGTTGATCCTGGACCATCAGATATATAAATTCGGTGATGTTAATCCTGGACCATCAAAAATATAAATTTACTAATGTTGATCCTGGACCATCTAATATATAAATTCACTAATGTTGATCCTGGACCATCAATTATTTGAGGTAACTAATGTTGATCCTGGACCATCAAATATATGAATTCACTAATGTTGATCCTGGACCATCAAATATATAAATTCACAAATTTTTGTCCTGGACCATCAAATTTATAAATTCGCTAATGTTGATCCTGGACCATCAAATATATAAATTCATCAATGTTGATCCTGGACTATCAAATATATGAATTCGCTAATATTGATCCTGGACCATCAAATATTTGACTTCACTAATGTTGATCCTGGACCATCAAATATATGAATTCACTAATGTTGATCCTGGACCATCAAATATATAAATTCGGTGATGTTGATCCTGGACCATCAAATATTTGACTTCGCTAATGTTGATCCTGGACCATCAAATATATGAATTCACTATTGTTGATCCTGGACCATCAAATATGTAAATTAGCTAATGTTGATCCTGGACTATCAAATATTTAAATTCACTAATGTTGATCCTGGACCATCAAATATATAAATTCGGTGATGTTGATCCTGGACCATCAAATATATAAATTCACTAATGTTGATCCTGGACCATCAAATATGTAAATTCGCTAATGTTGATCCTGGACCATCAAATATATAAATTAGCTAATGTTGATCCTGGACCATCAAATATGTAAATTAGCTAATGTTGATCCTGGACCATCAAATATATGAATTCACTAATGTTGATCCTGGACCATCAAATATGTAAATTAGCTAATGTTGATCCTGGACCATCAAATATATGAATTCACTAATGTTGATCCTGGACCATCAAATATTTGACTTCACTAATGTTGATCCTGGACCATCAAATATATAAATTCGGTGATGTTGATCCTGGACCATCAAATATATAAATTCGGTGATGTTGATCCTGGACCATCAAATTTATAAATTCATTAATGTTGATCCTGGACCATCAAATATATGAATTCACTATTGTTGATCCTGGACCATCAAATATGTAAATTCACTAATGTTGATCCTGGACCATTAAATATATAAATTCACTAATGTTGATCCTGGACCATGAAATATGTATATTAGCTAATGTTGATCCTGGACCATCAAATATATGAATTCACTAATGTTGATCCTGGACCATCAAATTTATAAATTCTCCAATGTTGATCCTGGACCATCAAATATTTGACTTCGCTAATGTTGATCCTGGACCATCAAATATGTATATTAGCTAATGTTGATCCTGGACCATCAAATATATGAATTCACTAATGTTGATCCTGGACCATCAAATATTTAAATTCACTAATGTTGATCCTGGACCATCAAATATATAAATTCGCTAATGTTGATCCTGGACCATCAAATAAATAAATTCGGTGATGTTGATCCTGGACCATCAAATATTTGAAGTCACTAATGTTGAACCTGGACCATCAAATATATAAATTCACAAATCTTTATCCTGGCCCATCAAATATATAAATTCATTAATGTTGATCTTGGACCATCAAATATGTAAATTCACTAATGTTGATCCTGGACCATCAAATATATGAATTCACTAATGTTGATCCTGGACCATCAAATATGTAAATTCACTAATGTTGATCCTGGACCATCAAAAATATAAATTTACTAATGTTGATCCTGGACCATCAATTATTTGAGGTAACTAATGTTGATCCTGGACCGTCAAATATATGAATTCACTAATGTTGATCCTGGACAATCAAATTTAAAAATTCGCTAATGTTGATCCTGGACTATCAAATATATAAATTCATCAGTGTTGATCCTGGACCATCAAATATATGAATTCGCTAATGTTGATCCTGGACCATCAAATATTTGACTTTTCTAATGTTGATCCTGGACCTACAAATATATGAATTCACTAATGTTGATCCTGGACCATCAAAAATATAAATTTACTAATGTTGATCCTGGACCGTCAAATAATTAAATTTGCTAATGTTGATCCTGGACCATCTAATATATAAATTCACTAATGTTGATCCTGGACCATCAAATATATAAATTCGGTGATGTTGATCCTGGACCATCAAAAATATAAATTTACTAATGTTGATCCTGGACCATCAATTATTTGAAGTCACTAATGTTGAACCTGGACCATCAAATATATAAATTCACAAATCTTTATCCTGGACCATCAAATATAAAAATCATTAATGTTGATCCTGGACCATCAAATATTTAAATTCACTAATGTTGATCCTGGACCATCAGATATATAAATTCGGTGATGTTAATCCTGGACCATCAAAAATATAAATTTACTAATGTTGATCCTGGACCATCTAATATATAAATTCACTAATGTTGATCCTGGACCATCAATTATTTGAGGTAACTAATGTTGATCCTGGACCATCAAATATATGAATTCACTAATGTTGATCCTGGACCATCAAATATATAAATTCATCAATGTTGATCCTGGACCATCAAATATATGAATTCGCTAATATTGATCCTGGACCATCAAATATTTGACTTCACTAATGTTGATCCTGGACCATCAAATATATGAATTCACTAATGTTGATCCTGGACCATCAAAAATATAAATTTACTAATGTTGATCCTGGACCATTAAATAATTAAATTTGCTAATGTTGATCCTGGACCATCAAATAATTAAATTTGCTAATGTTGATCCTGGACCATCTAATATATAAATTCACTAATGTTGATCCTGGACCATCAATTATTTGAGGTAACTAATGTTGATCCTGGACCATCAAATATATGAATTCACTAATGTTGATCCTGGACCATCAAATATATAAATTCACAAATTTTTGTCCTGGACCATCAAATTTATAAATTCGCTAATGTTGATCCTGGACCATCAAATATATAAATTCATCAATGTTGATCCTGGACTATCAAATATATGAATTCGCTAATATTGATCCTGGACCATCAAATATTTGACTTCACTAATGTTGATCCTGGACCATCAAATATATGAATTCACTAATGTTGATCCTGGACCATCAAATATATAAATTCGGTGATGTTGATCCTGGACCATCAAATATTTGACTTCGCTAATGTTGATCCTGGACCATCAAATATATGAATTCACTATTGTTGATCCTGGACCATCAAATATGTAAATTAGCTAATGTTGATCCTGGACTATCAAATATTTAAATTCACTAATGTTGATCCTGGACCATCAAATATATAAATTCGGTGATGTTGATCCTGGACCATCAAATATATAAATTCACTAATGTTGATCCTGGACCATCAAATATGTAAATTCGCTAATGTTGATCCTGGACCATCAAATATATAAATTAGCTAATGTTGATCCTGGACCATCAAATATGTAAATTAGCTAATGTTGATCCTGGACTATCAAATATTTAAATTCACTAATGTTGATCCTGGACCATCAAAAATATAAATTTACTAATGTTGATCCTGGACCATCAAATAATTAAATTTGCTAATGTTGATCCTGGACCATCTAATATATAAATTTGCTAATGTTGAACCTGGACCATCAAATATATAAATTCACAAATCTTTATCCTGGACCATCAAATATAAAAATCATTAATGTTGATCCTGGACCATCAAATATTTAAATTCACTAATGTTGATCCTGGACCATCAAATATATAAATTAGCTAATGTTGATTCTGGACCATCAAATATTTAAATTCACTAATGTTGATCCTGGACCATCAAATATGTAAATTCGCTAATGTTGATCCTGGACCATCAAATATATAAATTAGCTAATGTTGATCCTGGACCATCAAATATTTAAATTCACTAATGTTGATCCTGGACCATCAAAAATATAAATTTACTAATGTTGATCCTGGACCATCAAATAATTAAATTTGCTAATGTTGATCCTGGACCATCTAATATATAAATTCACTAATGTTGATCCTGGACCATCAAATATGTAAATTCGCTAATGTTGATCCTGGACCATCAATTATTTGAAGTAACTAATGTTGATCCTGGACCATCAAATAAAAAAATTCGGTGATGTTGATCCTGGACCATCAAATATTTGAAGTCACTAATGTTGATCCTGGACCATCAAATGTTTGACTTCGCTAATGTTGATCCTGGACCATCAAATATGTCAATTCACTAATGTTGATCCTGGACCATCAAATATATAAATTCGGTGATGTTGATCCTGGACCATCAAAAATATAAATTTACTAATGTTGATCCTGGACCATCAAATAATTAAATTTGCTAATGTTGATCCTGGACCATCTAATATATAAATTCACTAATGTTGATCCTGGACCATCAAAAATATAAATTTACTAATGTTGATCCTGGACCATCTAATATGTAAATTCGCTAATGTTGATCCTGGACCATTAATTATTTGAAGTAACTAATGTTGATCCTGGACCATCAAATAAAAAAATTCGGTGATGTTGATCCTGGACCATCCAATATTTGAAGTCACTAATGTTGATCCTGGACCATCAAATATTTGACTTCGCTAATGTTGATCCTGGACCGTCAAATATTTGACTTCGCTAATGTTGATCCTGGACTATCAAATATGTAAATTCACTAATGTTGATCCTGGACCATCAAATATATAAATTAGCTAATGTTGATCCTGGACCGTTAAAAATATATGAATTCACTAATGTTGATCCTGGACCATCAAATATGTAAATTCACTAATGTTGATCCTGGACCATCAAATATATAAATTAGCTAATGTTGATCCTGGACCGTTAAAAATATATGAATTCACTAATGTTGATCCTGGACCATCAAATATATAAATTCACAAATTTTTGTCCTGGACCATCAAATTTATAAATTCGCTAATGTTGATCCTGGACCATCAAATATGTAAATTCACTAATGTTGATCCTGGACCATCAAGTATATAAATTCGGTGATGTTGATCCTGGACCATCAAAAATATAAATTTACCAATGTTGATCCTGGACCATCAAATAATTAAATTTGCTAATGTTGATCCTTGACCATCTAATATATAAATTCACTAATGTTAATCCTGGACCATCAATTATTTGAGGTAACTAATGTTGATCCTGGACCGTCAAATATATGAATTCACTAATGTTGATCCTGGACAATCAAATTTAAAAATTCGCTAATGTTGATCCTGGACTATCAAATATATAAATTCATCAGTGTTGATCCTGGACCATCAAATATATGAATTCGCTAATGTTGATCCTGGACCATCAAATATTTAAATTCACTATTGTTGATCCTGGACCATCAAATATTTGACTTTTCTAATGTTGATCCTGGACCTACAAATGTATGAATTCACTAATGTTGATCCTGGACCATCAAAAATATAAATTTACTAATGTTGATCATGGACCGTCAAATAATTAAATTTGCTAATGTTGATCCTGGACCATCTAATATATAAATTCACTAATGTTGATCCTGGACCATCAAAAATATAAATTTACTAATGTTGATCCTGGACCATCAATTATTTGAAGTCACTAATGTTGAACCTGGACCATCAAATATATAAATTCACAAATCTTTATCCTGGACCATCAAATATAAAAATCATTAATGTTGATCCTGGACCATCAAATATTTAAATTCACTAATGTTGATCCTGGACCATCAGATATATAAATTCGGTGATGTTAATCCTGGACCATCAAAAATATAAATTTACTAATGTTGATCCTGGACCATCTAATATATAAATTCACTAATGTTGATCCTGGACCATCAATTATTTGAGGTAACTAATGTTGATCCTGGACCATCAAATATATGAATTCACTAATGTTGATCCTGGACCATCAAATATATAAATTCATCAATGTTGATCCTGGACCATCAAATATATGAATTCGCTAATATTGATCCTGGACCATCAAATATTTGACTTCACTAATGTTGATCCTGGACCATCAAATATATGAATTCACTAATGTTGATCCTGGACCATCAAATATATAAATTCACAAATTTTTGTCCTGGACCATCAAATTTATAAATTCGCTAATGTTGATCCTGGACCATCAAATATATAAATTCATCAATGTTGATCCTGGACTATCAAATATATGAATTCGCTAATATTGATCCTGGACCATCAAATATTTGACTTCACTAATGTTGATCCTGGACCATCAAATATATGAATTCACTAATGTTGATCCTGGACCATCAAATATATAAATTCGGTGATGTTGATCCTGGACCATCAAATATTTGACTTCGCTAATGTTGATCCTGGACCATCAAATATATGAATTCACTATTGTTGATCCTGGACCATCAAATATGTAAATTAGCTAATGTTGATCCTGGACTATCAAATATTTAAATTCACTAATGTTGATCCTGGACCATCAAATATATAAATTCGGTGATGTTGATCCTGGACCATCAAATATATGAATTCACTAATGTTGATCCTGGACCATCAAATATGTAAATTCGCTAATGTTGATCCTGGACCATCAAATATATAAATTAGCTAATGTTGATCCTGGACCATCAAATATGTAAATTAGCTAATGTTGATCCTGGACTATCAAATATTTAAATTCACTAACGTTGATCCTGGACCATCAAATATATAAATTAGCTAATGTTGATCCTGGACCATCAAATATTTAAATTCACTAATGTTGATCCTGGACCATCAAATATGTAAATTCGCTAATGTTGATCCTGGACCATCAAATATATAAATTAGCTAATGTTGATCCTGGACCATCAAATATTTAAATTCACTAATGTTGATCCTGGACCATCAATTATATAAATTTGGTGATGTTGATCCTGGACCATCAAAAATATAAATTTACTAATGTTGATCCTGGACCATCAAATAATTAAATTTGCTAATGTTGATCCTGGACCATCTAATATATAAATTTACTAATGTTGAACCTGGACCATCAAATATATAAATTCACAAATCTTTATCCTGGACCATCAAATATAAAAATCATTAATGTTGATCCTGGACCATCAAATATATAAATTCGTTGATGTTGATCCTGGAACATCAAAAATATAAATTTACTAAGGTTGATCCTGGACCATTAAATAATTAAATTTGCTAATGTTGATCCTGGACCATCAAATAATTAAATTTGCTAATGTTGATCCTGGACCATCAATTATTTGAGGTAACTAATGTTGATCCTGGACCATCAAATATATGAATTCACTAATGTTGATCCTGGACCATCAAATATATAAATTCACAAATTTTTGTCCTGGACCATCAAATTTATAAATTTGCTAATGTTGATCCTGGACCATCAAATATATAAATTCATCAATGTTGATCCTGGACCATCAATTATTTGAGGTAACTAATGTTGATCCTGGACCATCAAATATATGAATTCACTAATGTTGATCCTGGACCATCAAATATATGAATTCACTAATGTTGATCCTGGACCATCAAATATATAAATTCGGTGATGTTGATCCTGGACCATCAAAAATATAAATTTACTAATATTGATCCTGGACCATCAAATATTTGACTTCGCTAATGTTGATCCTGGACCATCAAATATATGAATTCACTATTGTTGATCCTGGACCATCAAATATGTAAATTAGCTAATGTTGATCCTGGACTATCAAATATTTAAATTCACTAATGTTGATCCTGGACCGTCAAATAAAAAAATTCGGTGATGTTGATCCTGGACCATCAAATATTTGACTTCGCTAATGTTGATCCTGGACCGTCAAATATTTGACTTCGCTAATGTTGATCCTGGACCGTCAAATATATGAATTCACTAATGTTGATCCTGGACCATCAAATATGTCAATTCACTAATGTTGATCCTGGACCATCAAATATATAAATGCGGTGATGTTGATCCTGGACCATCAAATATATAAATTCATCAATGTTGATCCTGGACCATCAAATATATGAATTCACTAATGTTGATCCTGGACCATCAAATATGTAAATTAGCTATTGTTGATCCTGGACCATCAAATATATGAATTCACTAATGTTGATCCTGGACCATCTAATATGTAAATTCGCTAATGTTGATCCTGGACCATCAAATATATGAATTCACTAATGTTGATCCTGGACCATCTAATATGTAAATTAGCTAATGTTGATCCTGGACTATCAAATATTTAAATTCACTAATGTTGATCCTGGACCATCAAATATATAAATTCGGTGATGTTGATCCTGGACCATCAAATATATGAATTAGCTAATGTTGATCCTGGACCATCAAATATTTAAATTCACTAATGTTGATCCTGGACCATCAAATATATAAATTAGCTAATGTTGATCCTGGACCATCAAATATTTAAATTCACTAATGTTGATCCTGGACCATCAAATATGTAAATTCGCTAATGTTGATCCTGGACCATCAAATATTTAAATTCACTAATGTTGATCCTGGACCATCAAATATGTAAATTCGCTAATGTTGATCCTGGACCATCAAATATATAAATTAGCTTATGTTGATCCTGGCCCATCAAATATTTAAATTCACTAATGTTGATCCTGGACCATCAAATATATAAATTTGGTGATGTTGATCCTGGACCATCAAAAATATAAATTTACTAATGTTGATCCTGGACCATCAAATAATTAAATTTGCTAATGTTGATCCTGGACCATCTAATATATAAATTCACTAATGTTGATCCTGGACCATCAAATATGTAAATTCGCTAATGTTGATCCTGGACCGTCAAATAAAAAAATTCGGTGATGTTGATCCTGGACCATCAAATATTTGAAGTCACTAATGTTGATCCTGGACCATCAAATATTTGACTTCGCTAATGTTGATCCTGGACCGTCAAATATTTGACTTCGGTAATGTTGATCCTGGACCGTCAAATATATGAATTCACTAATGTTGATCCTGGACCATCAAATATGTCAATTCACTAATGTTGATCCTGGACCATCAAATATATAAATTCGGTGATGTTGATCCTGGACCATCAAATATATAAATTCACAAATTTTTGTCCTGGACCATCAAATTTATAAATTCGCTAATGTTGATCCTGGACCATCAAATATATAAATTCATTAATGTTGATCCTGGACCATCAAATATATAAATTCACAAATTTTTGTCCTGGACCATCAAATTTATAAATTCGCTAATGTTGATCCTGGACCATCAAATATATAAATTCATCAATGTTGATCCTGGACCATCAAATATATGAATTCACTAATGTTGATCCTGGACCATCAAATATATGAATTCACTATTGTTGATCCTGGACCATCAAATATGTAAATTAGCTAATGTTGATCCTGGACTATCAAATAAATAAATTCACTAATGTTGATCCTGGACCATCAAATATATAAGTTCGGTGATGTTGATCCTGGACCATCAAATATATGAATTCACTAATGTTGATCCTGGACCATCAAATTTATAAGTTCGCTAATGTTGATCCTGGACCATCAAATATATAAATTCATCAATGTTGATCCTGGACCTTCAAATATGTAAATTCGCTAATGTTGATCCTGGACCGTCAAATAAAAAAATTCGGTGATGTTGATCCTGGACCATCAAATATTTGAAGTCACTAATGTTGATCCTGGACCATCAAATATTTGACTTCGCTAATGTTGATCCTGGACCGTCAAATATTTGACTTCGCTAATGTTGATCCTGGACCGTCAAATATATGAATTCACTAATGTTGATCCTGGACCATCAAATATGTCAATTCACTAATGTTGATCCTGGACCATCAAATATATAAATTCGGTGATGTTGATCCTGGACCATCAAATATATAAATTCACAAATTTTTGTCCTGGACCATCAAATTTATAAATTCGCTAATGTTGATCCTGGACCATCAAATATATAAATTCATTAATGTTGATCCTGGACCATCAAATATATAAATTCATCAATGTTGATCCTGGACCATCAAATATATGAATTCGCTAATGTTGATCCTGGACCATCAAATATTTGACTTCACTAATGTTGATCCTGGACCATCAAATATATGAATTCACTAATGTTGATCCTGGACCATCAAATATGTAAATTAGCTAATGTTGATCCTGGACCATCAAATATATGAATTCACTAATGTTGATCCTGGACCATCTAATATGTAAATTCGCTAATGTTGATCCTGGACCATCAAATATTTGAAGTCACTAATGTTGATCCTGGACCATCAAATAAAAAAATTCGGTGATGTTGATCCTGGACCATCAAATATATAAATTCGGTGATGTTGATCCTGGACCATCAAATATATGAATTCACTATTGTTGATCCTGGACCATCAAATATGTAAATTAGCTAATGTTGATCCTGGACCATCAAATATTTAAATTCACTAATGTTGATCCTGGACCATCAAATATATAAATTCGTTGATGTTGATCCTGGACCATCAAATAATTAAATTTGCTAATGTTGATCCTGGACCATCTAATATATAAATTCACTAATGTTGATCCTGGACCATCAAATATGTAAATTCGCTAATGTTGATCCTGGACCATCAATTATTTGAAGTAACTAATGTTGATCCTGGACCATCAAATAAATAAATTCGGTGATGTTGATCCTGGACCATCAAAAATATAAATTTACTAATGTTGATTCTGGACCATCAAATAATTAAATTTGTTAATGTTGATCCTGGACCCTCTAATATATAAGTTCACTAATGTTGATCCTGGACCATCAAAAATATAAATTAGCTAATGTTGATCCTGGACCATCAAATATATAAATTAGCTAATGTTGATCCTGGACCATCAAATATTTAAATTCACTAATGTTGATCCTGGACCATCAATTATTTGAAGTAACTAATGTTGATCCTGGACCATCAAATAAAAAAAATCGGTGATGTTGATCCTGGACCATCAAATATTTGAAGTCACTAATGTTGATCCTGGACCATCAAATATTTGACTTCGCTAATGTTGATCCTGGACCGTCAAATATTTGACTTCGCTAATGTTGATCCTGGACCATCAAATATATAAATTAGCTAATGTTGATCCTGGACCGTTAAAAATATATGAATTCACTAATGTTGATCCTGGACCATCAAATATATAAATTCACAAATTTTTGTCCTGGACCATCAAATTTATAAATTCGCTAATGTTGATCCTGGACCATCAAATATGTAAATTCACTAATGTTGATCCTGGACCATCAAATATATAAATTCGGTGATGTTGATCCTGGACCATCAAAAATATAAATTTACTAATGTTGATCCTGGACCATCAAATAATTAAATTTGCTAATGTTGATCCTTGACCATCTAATATATAAATTCACTAATGTTAATCCTGGACCATCAATTATTTGAGGTAACTAATGTTGATCCTGGACCGTCAAATATATGAATTCACTAATGTTGATCCTGGACAATCAAATTTAAAAATTCGCTAATGTTGATCCTGGACTATCAAATATATAAATTCATCAGTGTTGATCCTGGACCATCAAATATATGAATTCGCTAATGTTGATCCTGGACCATCAAATATTTAAATTCACTATTGTTGATCCTGGACCATCAAATATTTGACTTCGCTAATGTTGATCCTGGACCGACAAATATATGAATTCACTAATGTTGATCCTGGACCATCAAAAATATAAATTTACTAATGTTGATCCTGGACCATCAAATATATAAATTCGGTGATGTTGATCCTGGACCATCAAAAATATAAATTTACTAATGTTGATCCTGGACCATCAAATAATTAAATTTGCTAATGTTGATCCTGGACCATCAAATATATGAATTCACTAATGTTGATCCTGGACCATCAAATATATAAATTAGCTAATGTTGATCCTGGACCATCAAATATTTAAATTCACTAATGTTGATCCTGGACCATCAAATATATAAATTCGGTGATGTTGATCCTGGACCATCAAAACATGTAAATTTACTAATGTTGATCCTCGACCATCAATTATTTGAAGTCACTAATGTTGAACCTGGACCATCAAATATATAAATTCACAAATCTTTATCCTGGACCATCAAATATAAAAATCATTAATGTTGATCCTGGACCATCAAATATTTAAATTCACTAATGTTGATCCTGGACCATCAGATATATTAATTCGGTGATGTTAATCCTGGACCATCAAAAATATAAATTTACTAATGTTGATCCTGGACCATCTAATATATAAATTCACTAATGTTTATCCTGGACCATCAATTATTTGAGGTAACTAATGTTGATCCTGGACCATCAAATATATGAATTCACTAATGTTGATCCTGGACCATCAAATATATGAATTCGCTAATATTGATCCTGGACCATCAAATATTTGACTTCACTAATGTTGATCCTGGACCATCAAATATATGAATTCACTAATGTTGATCCTGGACCATCAAATATATAAATTCGGTGATGTTGATCCTGGACCATCAAATTTATAAATTCATTAATGTTGATCCTGGACCATCAAATATTTGACTTCGCTAATGTTGATCCTGGACCATCAACTATATGAATTCACTACTGTTGATCCTGGACCATCAAATATGTAAATTAGCTAATGTTGATCCTGGACCATCAAATATATAAATTAGCTATCGTTGATCCTGGACCATCAAATATTTAAATTCACTAATGTTGATCCTGGACCATCAAATATGTAAATTCGCTAATGTTGATCCTGGACCATCAAATATATAAATTAGCTAATGTTGATCCTGGACCATCAAATATATAAATTCGGTGATGTTGATCCTGGACCATCAAAAATATAAATTTACTATTGTTGATCCTGGACCATTAAATAATTAAATTTGCTAATGTTGATCCTGGACCATCAAATAATTAAATTTGCTAATGTTGATCCTGGACCATCTAATATATAAATTCACTAATGTTGATCCTGGACCATCAATTATTTGAGGTAACTAATGTTGATCCTGGACCATCAAATATATGAATTCACTAATGTTGATCCTGGACCATCAAATATATAAATTCACAAATTTTTGTCCTGGACCATCAAATTTATAAATTCGCTAATGTTGATCCTGGACCATCAAATATATAAATTCATCAATGTTGATCCTGGACTATCAAATATATGAATTCGCTAATATTGATCCTGGACCATTAAATATTTGACTTCACTAATGTTGATCCTGGACCATCAAATATATGAATTCACTAATGTTGATCCTGGACCATCAAATATATAAATTCGGTGATGTTGATCCTGGACCATCAAATATTTGACTTCGCTAATGTTGATCCTGGACCATCAAATATATGAATTCACTATTGTTGATCCTGGACCATCAAATATTTAAATTCATTAATGTTGATCCTGGACCATCAAATATATAAATTCGGTGATGTTGATCCTGGACCATCAAAAATATAAATTTACTAATGTTGATCCTGGACCATCAAATAATTAAATTTGCTACTGTTGATCCTGGACCATCAAATATATGAATTCACTAATGTTGATCCTGGACCATCAAATATATAAATTAGCTAATGTTGATCCTGGACCATCAAATATTTAAATTCACTAATGTTGATCCTGGACCATCAAATATATAAATTCGGTGTTGTTGATCCTGGACCATCAAAAATATCAATTTACTAATGTTGATCCTGGACCATTAAATAATTAAATTTGCTAATGTTGATCCTGGACCATCAAATAATTAAATTTGCTAATGTTGATCCTGGACCATCTAATATATAAATTCACTAATGTTGATCCTGGACCATCAAATATATGAATTCACTAATGTTGATCCTGGACCATCAAATATATAAATTCACAAATTTTTGTCCTGGACCATCAAATTTATGAATTCGCTAATGTTGATCCTGGACCATCAAATATATAAATTCATCAATGTTGATCCTGGACTATCAAATATATGAATTCGCTAATATTGATCCTGGACCATCAAATATTTGACTTCACTAATGTTGATCCTGGACCATCAAATATATGAATTCACTAATGTTGATCCTGGACCATCAAATATATAAATTCGGTGATGTTGATCCTGGACCATCAAATATTTGACTTCGCTAATGTTGATCCTGGACCATCAAATATATGAATTCACTATTGTTGATCCTGGACCATCAAATATGTAAATTAGCTAATGTTGATCCTGGACTATCAAATATTTAAATTCACTAATGTTGATCCTGGACCATCAAATATATAAATTCGGTGATGTTGATCCTGGACCATCAAATATATGAATTCACTAATGTTGATCCTGGACCATCAAATATGTAAATTCGCTAATGTTGATCCTGGACCATCAAATATATAAATTAGCTAATGTTGATCCTGGACCATCAAATATGTAAATTAGCTAATGTTGATCCTGGACTATCAAATATTTAAATTCATTAATGTTGATCCTGGACCATCAAATATTTGACTTCGCTAATGTTGATCCTGGACCATCAAATATATGAATTCACTATTGTTGATCCTGGACCATCAAATATGTAAATTAGCTAATGTTGATCCTGGACTATCAAATATTTAAATTCACTAATGTTGATCCTGGACCATCAAATATATAAATTAGCTAATGTTGATCCTGGACCATCAAATATTTAAATTCACTAATGTTGATCCTGGACCATCAAATATATAAATTAGCTAATGTTGATCCTGGACCATCAAATAATTAAATTCGGTGATGTTGATCCTCGAACATCAATTATTTGAAGTCACTAATGTTGAACCTGGACCATCAAATATATAAATTCACAAATCTTTATCCTGGACCATCAAATATAAAAATCATTAATGTTGATCCTGGACCATCAAATATTTAAATTCACTAATGTTGATCCTGGACCATCAAATATATAAATTCGGTGATGTTGATCCTGGAACATCAAAAATATAAATTTACTAAGGTTGATCCTGGACCATTAAATAATTAAATTTGCTAATGTTGATCCTGGACCATCAAATAATTAAATTTGCTAATGTTGATCCTGGACCATCTAATATATAAATTCACTAATGTTGATCCTGGACCATCAATTATTTGAGGTAACTAATGTTGATCCTGGACCATCAAATATATGAATTCACTAATGTTGATCCTGGACCATCAAATATTTAAATTCACTAATGTTGATCCTGGACCATCAAATATATAAATTCGGTGATGTTGATCCTGGAACATCAAAAATATAAATTTACTAAGGTTGATCCTGGACCATTAAATAATTAAATTTGCTAATGTTGATCCTGGACCATCAAATAATTAAATTTGCTAATGTTGATCCTGGACCATCTAATATATAAATTCACTAATGTTGATCCTGGACCATCAATTATTTGAGGTAACTAATGTTGATCCTGGACCATCAAATATATGAATTCACTAATGTTGATCCTGGACCATCAAATATATAAATTCACAAATTTTTGTCCTGGACCATCAAATTTATAAATTCGCTAATGTTGATCCTGGACCATCAAATATATAAATTCATCAATGTTGATCCTGGACCATCAAATATATGAATTCGCTAATATTGATCCTGGACCATCAAATATTTGACTTCACTAATGTTGATCCTGGACCATCAAATATATGAATTCACTAATGTTGATCCTGGACCATCAAATATATAAATTCATTAATGTTGATCCTGGACCATCAAATATTTGACTTCGCTAATGTTGATCCTGGACCATCAAATATATGAATTCACTATTGTTGATCCTGGACCATCAAATATGTAAATTAGCTAATGTTGATCCTGGACTATCAAATATTTAAATTCACTAATGTTGATCCAGGACCATGAAATATATAAAATCGGTGATGTTGATCCTGGACCATCAAATATATGAATTCACTAATGTTGATCCTGGACCATCAAATATGTAAATTCGCTAATGTTGATCCTGGACCATCAAATATATAAATTAGCTAATGTTGATCCTGGACCATCAAATATTTAAATTCACTAATGTTGATCCTGGACCATCAAATATGTAAATTCGCTAATGTTGATCCTGGACCATCAAATATATAAATTAGCTAATGTTGATCCTGGACCATCAAATATTTAAATTCACTAATGTTGATCCTGGACCATCAAATATATAAATTCTGTGATGTTGATCCTGGACCATCAAAAATATAAATTTACTAATGTTGATCCTGGACCATCAAATAATTAAATTTGCTAATGTTGATCCTGGACCATCTAATATATAAATTCACTAAAGTTGATCCTGGACCATCAAATATGTAAATTCGCTAATGTTGATCCTGGACCGTCAAATAAAAAAATTCGGTGATGTTGATCCTGGACCATCAAATATTTGAAGTCACTAATGTTGATCCTGGACCGTCAAATATTTGACTTCGCTAATGTTGATCCTGGACCGTCAAATATATGAATTCACTAATGTTGATCCTGGACCATCAAATATATAAATGCGGTGATGTTGATCCTGGACCATCAAATATATAAATTCATCAATGTTGATCCTGGACCATCAAATATATGAATTCGCTAATGTTGATCCTGGACCATCAAATATTTGACTTCACTAATGTTGATCCTGGACCATCAAATATATGAATTCACTAATGTTGATCCTGGACCATCAAATATGTAAATTAGCTAATGTTGATCCTGGACCATCAAATATATGAATTCACTAATGTTGATCCTGGACCATCTAATATGTAAATTCGCTAATGTTGATCCTGGACCATCAAATATTTGACTTCGCTAATGTTGATCCTGGACCATCAAATATATGAATTCACTATTGTTGATCCTGGACCATCAAATATGTAAATTAGCTAATGTTGATCCTGGACTATCAAATATTTAAATTCACTAATGTTGATCCTGGACCATCAAATATATAAATTCGGTGATGTTGATCCTGGACCATCAAATATATGAATTCACTAATGTTGATCCTGGACCACCAAATATGTAAATTCGCTAATGTTGATCCTGGACCATCAAATATATAAATTAGCTAATGTTGATCCTGGACCATCAAATATTTAAATTCACTAATGTTGATCCTGGACCATCAAATATGTAAATTCGCTAATGTTGATCCTGGCCCATCAAATATTTAAATTCACTAATGTTGATCCTGGACCATCAAATATATAAATTTGGTGATGTTGATCCTGGACCATCAAAAATATAAATTTACTAATGTTGATCCTGGACCATCAAATAATTAAATTTGCTAATGTTGATCCTGGACCATCTAATATATAAATTCACTAATGTTGATCCTGGACCATCAAATATGTAAATTCGCTAATGTTGATCCTGGACCGTCAAATAAAAAAATTCGGTGATGTTGATCCTGGACCATCAAATATTTGAAGTCACTAATGTTGATCCTGGACCATCAAATATTTGACTTCGCTAATGTTGATCCTGGACCGTCAAATATTTGACTTCGCTAATGTTGATCCTGGACCGTCAAATATATGAATTCACTAATGTTGATCCTGGACCATCAAATATGTCAATTCACTAATGTTGATCCTGGACCATCAAATATATAAATTCGGTGATGTTGATCCTGGACCATCAAATATATAAATTCACAAATTTTTGTCCTGGACCATCAAATTTATAAATTCGCTAATGTTGATCCTGGACCATCAAATATATAAATTCATTAATGTTGATCCTGGACCATCAAATATATAAATTCACAAATTTTTGTCCTGGACCATCAAATTTATAAATTCGCTAATGTTGATCCTGGACCATCAAATATATAAATTCATCAATGTTGATCCTGGACCATCAAATATATGAATTCGCTAATGTTGATCCTGGACCATCAAATATTTGACTTCACTAATGTTGATCCTGGACCATCAAATATATGAATTCACTAATGTTGATCCTGGACCATCAAATATGTAAATTAGCTAATGTTGATCCTGGACCATCAAATATATGAATTCACTAATGTTGATCCTGGACCATCTAATATATGAATTCACTATTGTTGATCCTGGACCATCAAATATATAAATTCTGTGATGTTGATCCTGGACCATCAAAAATATAAATTTACTAATGTTGATCCTGGACCATCAAATAATTAAATTTGCTAATGTTGATCCTGGACCATCTAATATATAAATTCACTAAAGTTGATCCTGGACCATCAAATATGTAAATTCGCTAATGTTGATCCTGGACCGTCAAATAAAAAAATTCGGTGATGTTGATCCTGGACCATCAAATATTTGAAGTCACTAATGTTGATCCTGGACCATCAAATATTTGACTTCGCTAATGTTGATCCTGGACCGTCAAATATTTGACTTCGCTAATGTTGATCCTGGACCGTCAAATATATGAATTCACTAATGTTGATCCTGGACCATCAAATATATAAATGCGGTGATGTTGATCCTGGACCATCAAATATATAAATTCATCAATGTTGATCCTGGACCATCAAATATATGAATTCGCTAATGTTGATCCTGGACCATCAAATATTTGACTTCACTAATGTTGATCCTGGACCATCAAATATATGAATTCACTAATGTTGATCCTGGACCATCAAATATGTAAATTAGCTAATGTTGATCCTGGACCATCAAATATATGAATTCACTAATGTTGATCCTGGACCATCTAATATGTAAATTCGCTAATGTTGATCCTGGACCATCAAATATTTGACTTCGCTAATGTTGATCCTGGACCATCAAATATATGAATTCACTATTGTTGATCCTGGACCATCAAATATGTAAATTAGCTAATGTTGATCCTGGACTATCAAATATTTAAATTCACTAATGTTGATCCTGGACCATCAAATATATAAATTCGGTGATGTTGATCCTGGACCATCAAATATATGAATTCACTAATGTTGATCCTGGACCATCAAATATGTAAATTCGCTAATGTTGATCCTGGACCATCAAATATATAAATTAGCTAATGTTGATCCTGGACCATCAAATATTTAAATTCACTAATGTTGATCCTGGACCATCAAATATGTAAATTCGCTAATGTTGATCCTGGACCATCAAATATATAAATTCGCTAATGTTGATCCTGGACCATCAAATATTTGACTTCACTAATGTTGATCCTGGACCATCAAATATATGAATTCACTAATGTTGATCCTGGACCATCAAATATGTAAATTAGCTAATGTTGATCCTGGACCATCAAATATATGAATTCACTAATGTTGATCCTGGACCATCTAATATATGAATTCACTATTGTTGATCCTGGACCATCAAATATGTAAATTAGCTAATGTTGATCCTGGACTATCAAATAAATAAATTCACTAATGTTGATCCTGGACCATCAAATATATAAATTCGGTGATGTTGATCCTGGACCATCAAATATATGAATTCACTAATGTTGATCCTGGACCATCAAATATGTAAATTCGCTAATGTTGATCCTGGACCATCAAATATATAAATTAGCTAATGTTGATCCTGGACCATCAAATATTTAAATTCACTAATGTTGATCCTGGACCATCAAATATGTAAATTCGCTAATGTTGATCCTGGACCATCAAATATATAAATTAGCTAATGTTGATCCTGGACCATCAAATATTTAAATTCACTAATGTTGATCCTGGACCATCAAATATATAAATTCGGTGATGTTGATCCTGGACCATCAAAAATATAAATTTACTAATGTTGATCCTGGACCATCAAATAATTAAATTTGCTAATGTTGATCCTGGACCATCTAATATATAAATTTACTAATGTTGATCCTGGACCATCAAATATGTAAATTCGCTAATGTTGATCCTGGACCGTCAAATAAAAAAATTCGGTGATGTTGATCCTGGACCATCAAATATTTGATGTCACTAATGTTGATCCTGGACCATCAAATATTTGACTTTGCTAATGTTGATCCTGGACCGTCAAATATATGAATTCACTAATGTTGATCCTGGACCATCAAATATGTCAATTCACTAATGTTGATCCTGGACCATCAAATATATTAATTCGGTGATGTTGATCCTGGACCATCAAATATATAAATTCACAAATTTTTGTCCTGGACCATCAAATTTATAAATTCGCTAATGTTGATCCTGGACCATCAAATATATAAATTCATTAATGTTGATCCTGGACCATCAAATATATAAATTCATCAATGTTGATCCTGGACCATCAAATATATGAATTCGCTAATGTTGATCCTGGACCATCAAATATTTGACTTCACTAATGTTGATCCTGGACCATCAAATATATGAATTCACTAATGTTGATCCTGGACCATCAAATATGTAAATTAGCTAATGTTGATCCTGGACCATCAAATATATGAATTCACTAATGTTGATCCTGGACCATCTAATATGTAAATTCGCTAATGTTGATCCTGGACCATCAAATATTTGAAGTCACTAATGTTGATCCTGGACCATCAAATAAAAAAATTCGGTGATGTTGATCCTGGACCATCAAATATATGAATTCACTATTGTTGATCCTGGACCATCAAATATGTAAATTAGCTAATGTTGATCCTGGACCATCAAATATTTAAATTCACTAATGTTGATCCTGGACCATCAAATATATAAATTCGGTGATGTTGATCCTGGACCATCAAATAATTAAATTTGCTAATGTTGATCCTGGACCATCTAATATATAAATTCACTAATGTTGATCCTGGACCATCAAATATGTAAATTCGCTAATGTTGATCCTGGACCATCAATTATTTGAAGTAACTAATGTTGATCCTGGACCATCAAATAAATAAATTCGGTGATGTTGATCCTGGACCATCAAAAATATAAATTTACTAATGTTGATCCTGGACCATCAAATAATTAAATTTGTTAATGTTGATCCTGGACCCTCTAATATATAAGTTCACTAATGTTGATCCTGGACCATCAAATATATAAATTAGCTAATGTTGATCCTGGACCATCAAATATTTAAATTCACTAATGTTGATCCTGGACCATCAATTATTTGAAGTAACTAATGTTGATCCTGGACCATCAAATAAAAAAAATCGGTGATGTTGATCCTGGACCATCAAATATTTGAAGTCACTAATGTTGATCCTGGACCATCAAATATTTGACTTCGCTAATGTTGATCCTGGACCGTCAAATATTTGACTTCGCTAATGTTGATCCTGGACCGTCAAATATATGAATTCACTAATGTTGATCCTGGACCATCAAATATGTAAATTCACTAATGTTGATCCTGGACCATCAAATATATAAATTCACAAATTTTTGTCCTGGACCATCAAATTTATAAATTCGCTAATGTTGATCCTGGACCATCAAATATATAAATTCATCAATGTTGATCCTGGACCATCAAATATATGAATTCGCTAATGTTGATCCTGGACCATCAAATATGTAAATTAGCTAATGTTGATCCTGGACCATCAAATATATGAATTCACTAATGTTGATCCTGGACCATCTAATATGTAAATTCGCTAATGTTGATCCTGGACCATCAAATATTTGAAGTCACTAATGTTGATCCTGGATCATCAAATAAAAAAATTCGGTGATGTTGATCCTGGACCATCAAATATATAAATTCGGTGATGTTGATCCTGGACCATCAAATATATAAATTCGGTGATGTTGATCCTGGACCATCAAATATATAAATTCATTAATGTTGATCCTGGACCATCAAATATTTGACTTCGCTAATGTTGATCCTGGACCATCAAATATATGAATTCACTATTGTTCATCCTGGACCATCAAATATGTAAATTAGCTAATGTTGATCCTGGACCATCAAATATTTAAATTCACTATTGTTGATCCTGGACCATCAAATATATAAATTCGGTGATGTTGATCCTGGACCATCAAAAATATAAATTTACTAATGTTGATCCTGGACCATCAAATATATAAATTCGGTGATGTTGATCCTGGACCATCAAATATGTAAATTCGCTAATGTTGATCCTGGACCATCAAATATATAAATTAGCTAATGTTGATCCTGGACCATCAAATATTTAAATTCACTAATGTTGATCCTGGACCATCAAATATGTAAATTCGCTAATGTTGATCCTGGACCATCAAATATATAAATTAGCTAATGTTGATCCTGGACCATCAAATATGTAAATTCGCTAATGTTGATCCTGGACCATCAAATATATAAATTAGCTAATGTTGATCCTGGACCATCAAATATTTAAATTCACTAATGTTGATCCTGGACCATCAATTATTTGAAGTAACTAATGTTGATCCTGGACCATCAAATAAAAAAAATCGGTGATGTTGATCCTGGACCATCAAATATTTGAAGTCACTAATGTTGATCCTGGACCATCAAATATTTGACTTCGCTAATGTTGATCCTGGACCGTCAAATATTTGACTTCGCTAATGTTGATCCTGGACCGTCAAATATATGAATTCACTAATGTTGATCCTGGACCATCAAATATGTAAATTCACTAATGTTGATCCTGGACCATCAAATATATAAATTCACAAATTTTTGTCCTGGACCATCAAATTTATAAATTCGCTAATGTTGATCCTGGACCATCAAATATATAAATTCATCAATGTTGATCCTGGACCATCAAATATATGAATTCGCTAATGTTGATCCTGGACCATCAAATATGTAAATTAGCTAATGTTGATCCTGGACCATCAAATATATGAATTCACTAATGTTGATCCTGGACCATCTAATATGTAAATTCGCTAATGTTGATCCTGGACCATCAAATATTTGAAGTCACTAATGTTGATCCTGGATCATCAAATAAAAAAATTCGGTGATGTTGATCCTGGACCATCAAATATATAAATTCGGTGATGTTGATCCTGGACCATCAAATATATAAATTCGGTGATGTTGATCCTGGACCATCAAATATATAAATTCATTAATGTTGATCCTGGACCATCAAATATTTGACTTCGCTAATGTTGATCCTGGACCATCAAATATATGAATTCACTATTGTTCATCCTGGACCATCAAATATGTAAATTAGCTAATGTTGATCCTGGACCATCAAATATTTAAATTCACTATTGTTGATCCTGGACCATCAAATATATAAATTCGGTGATGTTGATCCTGGACCATCAAAAATATAAATTTACTAATGTTGATCCTGGACCATCAAATATATAAATTCGGTGATGTTGATCCTGGACCATCAAATATGTAAATTCGCTAATGTTGATCCTGGACCATCAAATATATAAATTAGCTAATGTTGATCCTGGACCATCAAATATTTAAATTCACTAATGTTGATCCTGGACCATCAAATATATAAATTCGGTGATGTTGATCCTGGACCATCAAATATATAAATTCACAAATTTTTGTCCTGGACCATCAAATTTATAAATTCGCTAATGTTGATCCTGGACCATCAAATATATAAATTCATTAATGTTGATCCTGGACCATCAAATATATAAATTCATCAATGTTGATCCTGGACCATCAAATATATGAATTCGCTAATGTTGATCCTGGACCATCAAATATTTGACTTCACTAATGTTGATCCTGGACCATCAAATATATGAATTCACTAATGTTGATCCTGGACCATCAAATATGTAAATTAGCTAATGTTGATCCTGGACCATCAAATATATGAATTCACTAATGTTGATCCTGGACCATCTAATATGTAAATTCGCTAATGTTGATCCTGGACCATCAAATATTTGAAGTCACTAATGTTGATCCTGGACCATCAAATAAAAAAATTCGGTGATGTTGATCCTGGACCATCAAATATATAAATTCGGTGATGTTGATCCTGGACCATCAAATATATGAATTCACTATTGTTGATCCTGGACCATCAAATATGTAAATTAGCTAATGTTGATCCTGGACCATCAAATATTTAAATTCACTAATGTTGATCCTGGACCATCAAATATATAAATTCGTTGATGTTGATCCTGGACCATCAAATAATTAAATTTGCTAATGTTGATCCTGGACCATCTAATATATAAATTCACTAATGTTGATCCTGGACCATCAAATATGTAAATTCGCTAATGTTGATCCTGGACCATCAATTATTTGAAGTAACTAATGTTGATCCTGGACCATCAAATAAATAAATTCGGTGATGTTGATCCTGGACCATCAAAAATATAAATTTACTAATGTTGATTCTGGACCATCAAATAATTAAATTTGTTAATGTTGATCCTGGACCCTCTAATATATAAGTTCACTAATGTTGATCCTGGACCATCAAAAATATAAATTAGCTAATGTTGATCCTGGACCATCAAATATATAAATTAGCTAATGTTGATCCTGGACCATCAAATATTTAAATTCACTAATGTTGATCCTGGACCATCAATTATTTGAAGTAACTAATGTTGATCCTGGACCATCAAATAAAAAAAATCGGTGATGTTGATCCTGGACCATCAAATATTTGAAGTCACTAATGTTGATCCTGGACCATCAAATATTTGACTTCGCTAATGTTGATCCTGGACCGTCAAATATTTGACTTCGCTAATGTTGATCCTGGACCATCAAATATATAAATTAGCTAATGTTGATCCTGGACCGTTAAAAATATATGAATTCACTAATGTTGATCCTGGACCATCAAATATATAAATTCACAAATTTTTGTCCTGGACCATCAAATTTATAAATTCGCTAATGTTGATCCTGGACCATCAAATATGTAAATTCACTAATGTTGATCCTGGACCATCAAATATATAAATTCGGTGATGTTGATCCTGGACCATCAAAAATATAAATTTACTAATGTTGATCCTGGACCATCAAATAATTAAATTTGCTAATGTTGATCCTTGACCATCTAATATATAAATTCACTAATGTTAATCCTGGACCATCAATTATTTGAGGTAACTAATGTTGATCCTGGACCGTCAAATATATGAATTCACTAATGTTGATCCTGGACAATCAAATTTAAAAATTCGCTAATGTTGATCCTGGACTATCAAATATATAAATTCATCAGTGTTGATCCTGGACCATCAAATATATGAATTCGCTAATGTTGATCCTGGACCATCAAATATTTAAATTCACTATTGTTGATCCTGGACCATCAAATATTTGACTTCGCTAATGTTGATCCTGGACCGACAAATATATGAATTCACTAATGTTGATCCTGGACCATCAAAAATATAAATTTACTAATGTTGATCCTGGACCATCAAATATATAAATTCGGTGATGTTGATCCTGGACCATCAAAAATATAAATTTACTAATGTTGATCCTGGACCATCAAATAATTAAATTTGCTAATGTTGATCCTGGACCATCAAATATATGAATTCACTAATGTTGATCCTGGACCATCAAATATATAAATTAGCTAATGTTGATCCTGGACCATCAAATATTTAAATTCACTAATGTTGATCCTGGACCATCAAATATATAAATTCGGTGATGTTGATCCTGGACCATCAAAACATGTAAATTTACTAATGTTGATCCTCGACCATCAATTATTTGAAGTCACTAATGTTGAACCTGGACCATCAAATATATAAATTCACAAATCTTTATCCTGGACCATCAAATATAAAAATCATTAATGTTGATCCTGGACCATCAAATATTTAAATTCACTAATGTTGATCCTGGACCATCAGATATATTAATTCGGTGATGTTAATCCTGGACCATCAAAAATATAAATTTACTAATGTTGATCCTGGACCATCTAATATATAAATTCACTAATGTTTATCCTGGACCATCAATTATTTGAGGTAACTAATGTTGATCCTGGACCATCAAATATATGAATTCACTAATGTTGATCCTGGACCATCAAATATATGAATTCGCTAATATTGATCCTGGACCATCAAATATTTGACTTCACTAATGTTGATCCTGGACCATCAAATATATGAATTCACTAATGTTGATCCTGGACCATCAAATATATAAATTCGGTGATGTTGATCCTGGACCATCAAATTTATAAATTCATTAATGTTGATCCTGGACCATCAAATATTTGACTTCGCTAATGTTGATCCTGGACCATCAACTATATGAATTCACTACTGTTGATCCTGGACCATCAAATATGTAAATTAGCTAATGTTGATCCTGGACCATCAAATATATAAATTAGCTATCGTTGATCCTGGACCATCAAATATTTAAATTCACTAATGTTGATCCTGGACCATCAAATATGTAAATTCGCTAATGTTGATCCTGGACCATCAAATATATAAATTAGCTAATGTTGATCCTGGACCATCAAATATATAAATTCGGTGATGTTGATCCTGGACCATCAAAAATATAAATTTACTATTGTTGATCCTGGACCATTAAATAATTAAATTTGCTAATGTTGATCCTGGACCATCAAATAATTAAATTTGCTAATGTTGATCCTGGACCATCTAATATATAAATTCACTAATGTTGATCCTGGACCATCAATTATTTGAGGTAACTAATGTTGATCCTGGACCATCAAATATATGAATTCACTAATGTTGATCCTGGACCATCAAATATATAAATTCACAAATTTTTGTCCTGGACCATCAAATTTATAAATTCGCTAATGTTGATCCTGGACCATCAAATATATAAATTCATCAATGTTGATCCTGGACTATCAAATATATGAATTCGCTAATATTGATCCTGGACCATTAAATATTTGACTTCACTAATGTTGATCCTGGACCATCAAATATATGAATTCACTAATGTTGATCCTGGACCATCAAATATATAAATTCGGTGATGTTGATCCTGGACCATCAAATATTTGACTTCGCTAATGTTGATCCTGGACCATCAAATATATGAATTCACTATTGTTGATCCTGGACCATCAAATATTTAAATTCATTAATGTTGATCCTGGACCATCAAATATATAAATTCGGTGATGTTGATCCTGGACCATCAAAAATATAAATTTACTAATGTTGATCCTGGACCATCAAATAATTAAATTTGCTACTGTTGATCCTGGACCATCAAATATATGAATTCACTAATGTTGATCCTGGACCATCAAATATATAAATTAGCTAATGTTGATCCTGGACCATCAAATATTTAAATTCACTAATGTTGATCCTGGACCATCAAATATATAAATTCGGTGTTGTTGATCCTGGACCATCAAAAATATCAATTTACTAATGTTGATCCTGGACCATTAAATAATTAAATTTGCTAATGTTGATCCTGGACCATCAAATAATTAAATTTGCTAATGTTGATCCTGGACCATCTAATATATAAATTCACTAATGTTGATCCTGGACCATCAAATATATGAATTCACTAATGTTGATCCTGGACCATCAAATATATAAATTCACAAATTTTTGTCCTGGACCATCAAATTTATGAATTCGCTAATGTTGATCCTGGACCATCAAATATATAAATTCATCAATGTTGATCCTGGACTATCAAATATATGAATTCGCTAATATTGATCCTGGACCATCAAATATTTGACTTCACTAATGTTGATCCTGGACCATCAAATATATGAATTCACTAATGTTGATCCTGGACCATCAAATATATAAATTCGGTGATGTTGATCCTGGACCATCAAATATTTGACTTCGCTAATGTTGATCCTGGACCATCAAATATATGAATTCACTATTGTTGATCCTGGACCATCAAATATGTAAATTAGCTAATGTTGATCCTGGACTATCAAATATTTAAATTCACTAATGTTGATCCTGGACCATCAAATATATAAATTCGGTGATGTTGATCCTGGACCATCAAATATATGAATTCACTAATGTTGATCCTGGACCATCAAATATGTAAATTCGCTAATGTTGATCCTGGACCATCAAATATATAAATTAGCTAATGTTGATCCTGGACCATCAAATATGTAAATTAGCTAATGTTGATCCTGGACTATCAAATATTTAAATTCATTAATGTTGATCCTGGACCATCAAATATTTGACTTCGCTAATGTTGATCCTGGACCATCAAATATATGAATTCACTATTGTTGATCCTGGACCATCAAATATGTAAATTAGCTAATGTTGATCCTGGACTATCAAATATTTAAATTCACTAATGTTGATCCTGGACCATCAAATATATAAATTAGCTAATGTTGATCCTGGACCATCAAATATTTAAATTCACTAATGTTGATCCTGGACCATCAAATATATAAATTAGCTAATGTTGATCCTGGACCATCAAATAATTAAATTCGGTGATGTTGATCCTCGAACATCAATTATTTGAAGTCACTAATGTTGAACCTGGACCATCAAATATATAAATTCACAAATCTTTATCCTGGACCATCAAATATAAAAATCATTAATGTTGATCCTGGACCATCAAATATTTAAATTCACTAATGTTGATCCTGGACCATCAAATATATAAATTCGGTGATGTTGATCCTGGAACATCAAAAATATAAATTTACTAAGGTTGATCCTGGACCATTAAATAATTAAATTTGCTAATGTTGATCCTGGACCATCAAATAATTAAATTTGCTAATGTTGATCCTGGACCATCTAATATATAAATTCACTAATGTTGATCCTGGACCATCAATTATTTGAGGTAACTAATGTTGATCCTGGACCATCAAATATATGAATTCACTAATGTTGATCCTGGACCATCAAATATTTAAATTCACTAATGTTGATCCTGGACCATCAAATATATAAATTCGGTGATGTTGATCCTGGAACATCAAAAATATAAATTTACTAAGGTTGATCCTGGACCATTAAATAATTAAATTTGCTAATGTTGATCCTGGACCATCAAATAATTAAATTTGCTAATGTTGATCCTGGACCATCTAATATATAAATTCACTAATGTTGATCCTGGACCATCAATTATTTGAGGTAACTAATGTTGATCCTGGACCATCAAATATATGAATTCACTAATGTTGATCCTGGACCATCAAATATATAAATTCACAAATTTTTGTCCTGGACCATCAAATTTATAAATTCGCTAATGTTGATCCTGGACCATCAAATATATAAATTCATCAATGTTGATCCTGGACCATCAAATATATGAATTCGCTAATATTGATCCTGGACCATCAAATATTTGACTTCACTAATGTTGATCCTGGACCATCAAATATATGAATTCACTAATGTTGATCCTGGACCATCAAATATATAAATTCATTAATGTTGATCCTGGACCATCAAATATTTGACTTCGCTAATGTTGATCCTGGACCATCAAATATATGAATTCACTATTGTTGATCCTGGACCATCAAATATGTAAATTAGCTAATGTTGATCCTGGACTATCAAATATTTAAATTCACTAATGTTGATCCAGGACCATGAAATATATAAAATCGGTGATGTTGATCCTGGACCATCAAATATATGAATTCACTAATGTTGATCCTGGACCATCAAATATGTAAATTCGCTAATGTTGATCCTGGACCATCAAATATATAAATTAGCTAATGTTGATCCTGGACCATCAAATATTTAAATTCACTAATGTTGATCCTGGACCATCAAATATGTAAATTCGCTAATGTTGATCCTGGACCATCAAATATATAAATTAGCTAATGTTGATCCTGGACCATCAAATATTTAAATTCACTAATGTTGATCCTGGACCATCAAATATATAAATTCTGTGATGTTGATCCTGGACCATCAAAAATATAAATTTACTAATGTTGATCCTGGACCATCAAATAATTAAATTTGCTAATGTTGATCCTGGACCATCTAATATATAAATTCACTAAAGTTGATCCTGGACCATCAAATATGTAAATTCGCTAATGTTGATCCTGGACCGTCAAATAAAAAAATTCGGTGATGTTGATCCTGGACCATCAAATATTTGAAGTCACTAATGTTGATCCTGGACCGTCAAATATTTGACTTCGCTAATGTTGATCCTGGACCGTCAAATATATGAATTCACTAATGTTGATCCTGGACCATCAAATATATAAATGCGGTGATGTTGATCCTGGACCATCAAATATATAAATTCATCAATGTTGATCCTGGACCATCAAATATATGAATTCGCTAATGTTGATCCTGGACCATCAAATATTTGACTTCACTAATGTTGATCCTGGACCATCAAATATATGAATTCACTAATGTTGATCCTGGACCATCAAATATGTAAATTAGCTAATGTTGATCCTGGACCATCAAATATATGAATTCACTAATGTTGATCCTGGACCATCTAATATGTAAATTCGCTAATGTTGATCCTGGACCATCAAATATTTGACTTCGCTAATGTTGATCCTGGACCATCAAATATATGAATTCACTATTGTTGATCCTGGACCATCAAATATGTAAATTAGCTAATGTTGATCCTGGACTATCAAATATTTAAATTCACTAATGTTGATCCTGGACCATCAAATATATAAATTCGGTGATGTTGATCCTGGACCATCAAATATATGAATTCACTAATGTTGATCCTGGACCACCAAATATGTAAATTCGCTAATGTTGATCCTGGACCATCAAATATATAAATTAGCTAATGTTGATCCTGGACCATCAAATATTTAAATTCACTAATGTTGATCCTGGACCATCAAATATGTAAATTCGCTAATGTTGATCCTGGCCCATCAAATATTTAAATTCACTAATGTTGATCCTGGACCATCAAATATATAAATTTGGTGATGTTGATCCTGGACCATCAAAAATATAAATTTACTAATGTTGATCCTGGACCATCAAATAATTAAATTTGCTAATGTTGATCCTGGACCATCTAATATATAAATTCACTAATGTTGATCCTGGACCATCAAATATGTAAATTCGCTAATGTTGATCCTGGACCGTCAAATAAAAAAATTCGGTGATGTTGATCCTGGACCATCAAATATTTGAAGTCACTAATGTTGATCCTGGACCATCAAATATTTGACTTCGCTAATGTTGATCCTGGACCGTCAAATATTTGACTTCGCTAATGTTGATCCTGGACCGTCAAATATATGAATTCACTAATGTTGATCCTGGACCATCAAATATGTCAATTCACTAATGTTGATCCTGGACCATCAAATATATAAATTCGGTGATGTTGATCCTGGACCATCAAATATATAAATTCACAAATTTTTGTCCTGGACCATCAAATTTATAAATTCGCTAATGTTGATCCTGGACCATCAAATATATAAATTCATTAATGTTGATCCTGGACCATCAAATATATAAATTCACAAATTTTTGTCCTGGACCATCAAATTTATAAATTCGCTAATGTTGATCCTGGACCATCAAATATATAAATTCATCAATGTTGATCCTGGACCATCAAATATATGAATTCGCTAATGTTGATCCTGGACCATCAAATATTTGACTTCACTAATGTTGATCCTGGACCATCAAATATATGAATTCACTAATGTTGATCCTGGACCATCAAATATGTAAATTAGCTAATGTTGATCCTGGACCATCAAATATATGAATTCACTAATGTTGATCCTGGACCATCTAATATATGAATTCACTATTGTTGATCCTGGACCATCAAATATATAAATTCTGTGATGTTGATCCTGGACCATCAAAAATATAAATTTACTAATGTTGATCCTGGACCATCAAATAATTAAATTTGCTAATGTTGATCCTGGACCATCTAATATATAAATTCACTAAAGTTGATCCTGGACCATCAAATATGTAAATTCGCTAATGTTGATCCTGGACCGTCAAATAAAAAAATTCGGTGATGTTGATCCTGGACCATCAAATATTTGAAGTCACTAATGTTGATCCTGGACCATCAAATATTTGACTTCGCTAATGTTGATCCTGGACCGTCAAATATTTGACTTCGCTAATGTTGATCCTGGACCGTCAAATATATGAATTCACTAATGTTGATCCTGGACCATCAAATATATAAATGCGGTGATGTTGATCCTGGACCATCAAATATATAAATTCATCAATGTTGATCCTGGACCATCAAATATATGAATTCGCTAATGTTGATCCTGGACCATCAAATATTTGACTTCACTAATGTTGATCCTGGACCATCAAATATATGAATTCACTAATGTTGATCCTGGACCATCAAATATGTAAATTAGCTAATGTTGATCCTGGACCATCAAATATATGAATTCACTAATGTTGATCCTGGACCATCTAATATGTAAATTCGCTAATGTTGATCCTGGACCATCAAATATTTGACTTCGCTAATGTTGATCCTGGACCATCAAATATATGAATTCACTATTGTTGATCCTGGACCATCAAATATGTAAATTAGCTAATGTTGATCCTGGACTATCAAATATTTAAATTCACTAATGTTGATCCTGGACCATCAAATATATAAATTCGGTGATGTTGATCCTGGACCATCAAATATATGAATTCACTAATGTTGATCCTGGACCATCAAATATGTAAATTCGCTAATGTTGATCCTGGACCATCAAATATATAAATTAGCTAATGTTGATCCTGGACCATCAAATATTTAAATTCACTAATGTTGATCCTGGACCATCAAATATGTAAATTCGCTAATGTTGATCCTGGACCATCAAATATATAAATTCGCTAATGTTGATCCTGGACCATCAAATATTTGACTTCACTAATGTTGATCCTGGACCATCAAATATATGAATTCACTAATGTTGATCCTGGACCATCAAATATGTAAATTAGCTAATGTTGATCCTGGACCATCAAATATATGAATTCACTAATGTTGATCCTGGACCATCTAATATATGAATTCACTATTGTTGATCCTGGACCATCAAATATGTAAATTAGCTAATGTTGATCCTGGACTATCAAATAAATAAATTCACTAATGTTGATCCTGGACCATCAAATATATAAATTCGGTGATGTTGATCCTGGACCATCAAATATATGAATTCACTAATGTTGATCCTGGACCATCAAATATGTAAATTCGCTAATGTTGATCCTGGACCATCAAATATATAAATTAGCTAATGTTGATCCTGGACCATCAAATATTTAAATTCACTAATGTTGATCCTGGACCATCAAATATGTAAATTCGCTAATGTTGATCCTGGACCATCAAATATATAAATTAGCTAATGTTGATCCTGGACCATCAAATATTTAAATTCACTAATGTTGATCCTGGACCATCAAATATATAAATTCGGTGATGTTGATCCTGGACCATCAAAAATATAAATTTACTAATGTTGATCCTGGACCATCAAATAATTAAATTTGCTAATGTTGATCCTGGACCATCTAATATATAAATTTACTAATGTTGATCCTGGACCATCAAATATGTAAATTCGCTAATGTTGATCCTGGACCGTCAAATAAAAAAATTCGGTGATGTTGATCCTGGACCATCAAATATTTGATGTCACTAATGTTGATCCTGGACCATCAAATATTTGACTTTGCTAATGTTGATCCTGGACCGTCAAATATATGAATTCACTAATGTTGATCCTGGACCATCAAATATGTCAATTCACTAATGTTGATCCTGGACCATCAAATATATTAATTCGGTGATGTTGATCCTGGACCATCAAATATATAAATTCACAAATTTTTGTCCTGGACCATCAAATTTATAAATTCGCTAATGTTGATCCTGGACCATCAAATATATAAATTCATTAATGTTGATCCTGGACCATCAAATATATAAATTCATCAATGTTGATCCTGGACCATCAAATATATGAATTCGCTAATGTTGATCCTGGACCATCAAATATTTGACTTCACTAATGTTGATCCTGGACCATCAAATATATGAATTCACTAATGTTGATCCTGGACCATCAAATATGTAAATTAGCTAATGTTGATCCTGGACCATCAAATATATGAATTCACTAATGTTGATCCTGGACCATCTAATATGTAAATTCGCTAATGTTGATCCTGGACCATCAAATATTTGAAGTCACTAATGTTGATCCTGGACCATCAAATAAAAAAATTCGGTGATGTTGATCCTGGACCATCAAATATATGAATTCACTATTGTTGATCCTGGACCATCAAATATGTAAATTAGCTAATGTTGATCCTGGACCATCAAATATTTAAATTCACTAATGTTGATCCTGGACCATCAAATATATAAATTCGGTGATGTTGATCCTGGACCATCAAATAATTAAATTTGCTAATGTTGATCCTGGACCATCTAATATATAAATTCACTAATGTTGATCCTGGACCATCAAATATGTAAATTCGCTAATGTTGATCCTGGACCATCAATTATTTGAAGTAACTAATGTTGATCCTGGACCATCAAATAAATAAATTCGGTGATGTTGATCCTGGACCATCAAAAATATAAATTTACTAATGTTGATCCTGGACCATCAAATAATTAAATTTGTTAATGTTGATCCTGGACCCTCTAATATATAAGTTCACTAATGTTGATCCTGGACCATCAAATATATAAATTAGCTAATGTTGATCCTGGACCATCAAATATTTAAATTCACTAATGTTGATCCTGGACCATCAATTATTTGAAGTAACTAATGTTGATCCTGGACCATCAAATAAAAAAAATCGGTGATGTTGATCCTGGACCATCAAATATTTGAAGTCACTAATGTTGATCCTGGACCATCAAATATTTGACTTCGCTAATGTTGATCCTGGACCGTCAAATATTTGACTTCGCTAATGTTGATCCTGGACCGTCAAATATATGAATTCACTAATGTTGATCCTGGACCATCAAATATGTAAATTCACTAATGTTGATCCTGGACCATCAAATATATAAATTCACAAATTTTTGTCCTGGACCATCAAATTTATAAATTCGCTAATGTTGATCCTGGACCATCAAATATATAAATTCATCAATGTTGATCCTGGACCATCAAATATATGAATTCGCTAATGTTGATCCTGGACCATCAAATATGTAAATTAGCTAATGTTGATCCTGGACCATCAAATATATGAATTCACTAATGTTGATCCTGGACCATCTAATATGTAAATTCGCTAATGTTGATCCTGGACCATCAAATATTTGAAGTCACTAATGTTGATCCTGGATCATCAAATAAAAAAATTCGGTGATGTTGATCCTGGACCATCAAATATATAAATTCGGTGATGTTGATCCTGGACCATCAAATATATAAATTCGGTGATGTTGATCCTGGACCATCAAATATATAAATTCATTAATGTTGATCCTGGACCATCAAATATTTGACTTCGCTAATGTTGATCCTGGACCATCAAATATATGAATTCACTATTGTTCATCCTGGACCATCAAATATGTAAATTAGCTAATGTTGATCCTGGACCATCAAATATTTAAATTCACTATTGTTGATCCTGGACCATCAAATATATAAATTCGGTGATGTTGATCCTGGACCATCAAAAATATAAATTTACTAATGTTGATCCTGGACCATCAAATATATAAATTCGGTGATGTTGATCCTGGACCATCAAATATGTAAATTCGCTAATGTTGATCCTGGACCATCAAATATATAAATTAGCTAATGTTGATCCTGGACCATCAAATATTTAAATTCACTAATGTTGATCCTGGACCATCAAATATGTAAATTCGCTAATGTTGATCCTGGACCATCAAATATATAAATTAGCTAATGTTGATCCTGGACCATCAAATATGTAAATTCGCTAATGTTGATCCTGGACCATCAAATATATAAATTAGCTAATGTTGATCCTGGACCATCAAATATTTAAATTCACTAATGTTGATCCTGGACCATCAATTATTTGAAGTAACTAATGTTGATCCTGGACCATCAAATAAAAAAAATCGGTGATGTTGATCCTGGACCATCAAATATTTGAAGTCACTAATGTTGATCCTGGACCATCAAATATTTGACTTCGCTAATGTTGATCCTGGACCGTCAAATATTTGACTTCGCTAATGTTGATCCTGGACCGTCAAATATATGAATTCACTAATGTTGATCCTGGACCATCAAATATGTAAATTCACTAATGTTGATCCTGGACCATCAAATATATAAATTCACAAATTTTTGTCCTGGACCATCAAATTTATAAATTCGCTAATGTTGATCCTGGACCATCAAATATATAAATTCATCAATGTTGATCCTGGACCATCAAATATATGAATTCGCTAATGTTGATCCTGGACCATCAAATATGTAAATTAGCTAATGTTGATCCTGGACCATCAAATATATGAATTCACTAATGTTGATCCTGGACCATCTAATATGTAAATTCGCTAATGTTGATCCTGGACCATCAAATATTTGAAGTCACTAATGTTGATCCTGGATCATCAAATAAAAAAATTCGGTGATGTTGATCCTGGACCATCAAATATATAAATTCGGTGATGTTGATCCTGGACCATCAAATATATAAATTCGGTGATGTTGATCCTGGACCATCAAATATATAAATTCATTAATGTTGATCCTGGACCATCAAATATTTGACTTCGCTAATGTTGATCCTGGACCATCAAATATATGAATTCACTATTGTTCATCCTGGACCATCAAATATGTAAATTAGCTAATGTTGATCCTGGACCATCAAATATTTAAATTCACTATTGTTGATCCTGGACCATCAAATATATAAATTCGGTGATGTTGATCCTGGACCATCAAAAATATAAATTTACTAATGTTGATCCTGGACCATCAAATATATAAATTCGGTGATGTTGATCCTGGACCATCAAATATGTAAATTCGCTAATGTTGATCCTGGACCATCAAATATATAAATTAGCTAATGTTGATCCTGGACCATCAAATATTTAAATTCACTAATGTTGATCCTGGACCATCAAATATGTAAATTCGCTAATGTTGATCCTGGACCATCAAATATATAAATTAGCTAATGTTGATCCTGGACCATCAAATATGTAAATTCGCTAATGTTGATCCTGGACCATCAAATATATAAATTAGCTAATGTTGATCCTGGACCATCAAATATTTAAATTCACTAATGTTGATCCTGGACCATCAAATATGTAAATTCGCTAATGTTGATCCTGGACCATCAAATATATAAATTAGCTAATGTTGATCCTGGACCATCAAATATTTAAATTCACTAATGTTGATCCCGGACCATCAAATATATAAATTCGGTGATGTTGATCCTGGACCATCAAAAATATAAATTTACTAATGTTGATCCTGGACCATCAAATAATTAAATTTGCTAATGTTGATCCTGGACCATCTAATATATAAATTTACTAATGTTGATCCTGGACCATCAAATATGTAAATTCGCTAATGTTGATCCTGGACCGTCAAATAAAAAAATTCGGTGATGTTGATCCTGGACCATCAAATATTTAATGTCACTAATGTTGATCCTGGACCATCAAATATTTGACTTCGCTAATGTTGATCCTGGACCGTCAAATATTTGACTTCGCTAATGTTGATCCTGGACCGTCAAATATATGAATTCACTAATGTTGATCCTGGACCATCAAATATGTCAATTCACTAATGTTGATCCTGGACCATCAAATATATTAATTCGGTGATGTTGATCCTGGACCATCAAATATATAAATTCACAAATTTTTGTCCTGGACCATCAAATATATAAATTCATTAATGTTGATCCTGGACCATCAAATATATAAATTCATCAATGTTGATCCTGGACCATCAAATATATGAATTCGCTAATGTTGATCCTGGACCATCAATTATTTGACTTCACTAATGTTGATCCTGGACCATCTAATATGTAAATTAGCTAATGTTGATCCTGGACCATCAAATATATGAATTCACTAATGTTGATCCTGGACGATCTAATATGTAAATTCGCTAATGTTGATCCTGGACCATCAAATATTTGAAGTCACTAATGTTGATCCTGGACCATCAAATAAAAAAATTCGGTGATGTTGATCCTGGACCATCAAATATATGAATTCACTATTGTTGATCCTGGACCATCAAATATGTAAATTAGCTAATGTTGATCCTGGACCATCAAATATTTAAATTCACTAATGTTGATCCTGGACCATCAAATATATAAATTCGGTGATGTTGATCCTGGACCATCAAATAATTAAATTTGCTAATGTTGATCCTGGACCATCTAATATATAAATTCACTAATGTTGATCCTGGACCATCAAATATGTAAATTCGCTAATGTTGATCCTGGACCATCAATTATTTGAAGTAACTAATGTTGATCCTGGACCATCAAATAAATAAATTCGGTGATGTTGATCCTGGACCATCAAAAATATAAATTTACTAATGTTGATCCTGGACCATCAAATAATTAAATTTGTTAATGTTGATCCTGGACCCTCTAATATATAAGTTCACTAATGTTGATCCTGGACCATCAAAAATATAAATTAGCTAATGTTGATCCTGGACCATCAAATATATAAATTAGCTAATGTTGATCCTGGACCATCAAATATTTAAATTCACTAATGTTGATCCTGGACCATCAATTATTTGAAGTAACTAATGTTGATTCTGGACCATCAAATAAAAAAAATCGGTGATGTTGATCCTGGACCATCAAATATTTGAAGTCACTAATGTTGATCCTGGACCATCAAATATTTGACTTCGCTAATGTTGATCCTGGACCGTCAAATATTTGACTTCGCTAATGTTGATCCTGGACCGTCAAATATATAAATTCACTAATGTTGATCCTGGACCATCAAATATATAAATTCACAAATATTTGTCCTGGACCATCAAATTTATAAATTCGCTAATGTTGATCCTGGACCATCAAATATATAAATTCATCAATGTTGATCCTGGACCATCAAATATATGAATTCGCTAATGTTGATCCTGGACCATCAAATATGTAAATTAGCTAATGTTGATCCTGGACCATCAAATATATGAATTCACTAATGTTGATCCTGGACCATCAAATATGTAAATTAGCTAATGTTGATCCTGGACCATCAAATATTTAAATTCACTATTGTTGATCCTGGACCATCAAATATATTAATTCGGTGATGTTGATCCTGGACCATCAAAAATATAAATTTACTAATGTTGATCCTGGACCATCAAATATATAAATTCGCTAATGTTGATCCTGGACCATCAAATATATAAATTAGCTAATGTTGATCCTGGACCATCAAATATTTAAATTCACTAATGTTGATCCTGGACCATCAAATATATAAATTCAGTGATGTTGATCCTGGACCATCAATTATTTGAAGTAACTAATGTTGATCCTGGACCATCAAATATGTAAATTCACTAATGTTGATCCAAGACCCTCTAATATATAAATTCACTAATGTTGATCCTGGACCATCAAAAATATAAATTAGCTAATGTTGATCCTGGACCATCAAATATATAAATTAGCTAATGTTGATCCTGGACCATCAATTATTTGAAGTAACTAATGTTGATCCTGGACCATCAAATAAAAAAAATCGGTGATGTTGATCCTGGACCATCAAATATTTGAAGTCACTAATGTTGATCCTGGACCATCAAATATTTGAAGTCACTAATGTTGATCCTGGACCGTCAAATATTTGACTTTGCTAATGTTGATCCTGGACCGTCAAATATATGAATTCACTAATGTTGATCCTGGACCATCAAATATGTAAATTCACTAATGTTGATCCTGGACCATCAAATATATAAATTCACAAATTTTTGTCCTGGACCATCAAATTTATAAATTCGCTAATGTTGATCCTGGACCATCAAATATATAAATTCATCAATGTTGATCCTGGACCATCAAATATATGAATTCGCTAATGTTGATCCTGGACCATCAAATATTTGACTTCACTAATGTTGATCCTGGACCATCAAATATGTAAATTAGCTAATGTTGATCCTGGACCATCAAATATTTGACTTCGCTAATGTTGATCCTGGACCATCAAATATATGAATTCACTATTGTTGATCCTGGACCATCAAATATGTAAATTAGCTAATGTTGATCCTGGACCATCAAATATTTAAATTCACTAATGTTGATCCTGGACCATCAAATATATAAATTCGGTGATGTTGATCCTGGACCATCAAAAATATAAATTTACTAATGTTGATCCTGGACCATCAAATATATAAATTCAGTGATGTTGATCCTGGACCATCAAATATGTAAATTCGCTAATGTTGATCCTGGACCATCAAATATATAAATTAGCTAATGTTGATCCTGGACCATCAAATATTTAAATTCACTAATGTTGATCCTGGACCATCAAATATGTAAATTCGCTAATGTTGATCCTGGACCATCAAATATATAAATTAGCTAATGTTGATCCTGGACCATCAAAAATATAAATTTACTAATGTTGATCCTGGACCATCAAATATATAAATTCAGTGATGTTGATCCTGGACCATCAAATAATTAAATTTGCTAATGTTGATCCTGGACCATCTAATATATAAATTCACTAATGTTGATCCTGGACCATCAATTATTTGAGGTAACTAATGTTGATCCTGGACCATCAAATAAATAAATTCGGTGATGTTGATCCTGGACCGTCAAATATATGAATTCACTAATGTTGATCCTGGACCATCAAATTTATAAATTCTCCAATGTTGATCCTGGACCATCAAATTTATAAATTCTCCAATGTTGATCCTGGACCATCAAATTTATAAATTTACCAATGTTGATCCTGGACCATCAAATTTGACTTCACTAATGTTGATCCTGGACCATCAAATATATGAAATCACTAATGTTGATCCTGGACCATCAAATATGTAAATTCGCTAATGTTGATCCTGGACCATCAAATATATGAATTCGGTGATGTTGATCCTGGACCATCAAAAATATAAATTTACTAATATTGATCCTGGACCATCAAATAATTAAATATGCTAATGTTGATCCTGGACCATCTAATATGTAAATTCGCTAATGTTGATCCTGGACCATCAATTATTTGAAGTAACTAATGTTGATCCTGGACCATCAAATAAAAAAATTTGGTGATGTTGATCCTGGACCATCATATATATAAATTCGGTGATGTTGATCCTGGACCATCAAATATTTGACTTCGCTAATGTTGATCCTGGACCGTCAAATATATGAATTCACTAATGTTGATCCTGGACCATCAAATATATGAATTCACTAATGTTGATCCTGGACCATCAAATATGTTAACTCACTAATGTTGATCCTGGACCATCAAATATTTGAAGTCACTAATGTTGATCCTGGACCATCAAATAAAAAAATTCGGTGATGTTGATCCTGGACCATCAAATTTATAAATTCATTAATGTTGATCCTGGACCATCAAATATTTGACTTCGCTAATGTTGATCCTGGACCGTCAAATATATAAATTAGCTAATGTTGATCCTGGACCATCAAATATTTAAATTCACTAATGTTGATCCTGGACCATCAAATATATGAATTCGGTGATGTTCATCCTGGACCATCAAAAATATAAATTTACTAATGTTGATCCTGGACCATCAAATAATTAAATTTGCTAAAATTGATCCTGGACCATCAATTATTTGAAGTAACTAATGTTGATCCTGGACCATCAAATATTTAAATTCACTAATGTTGATCCTGGACCATCAAATATATAAATTCGGTGATGTTGATCCTGGACCATCAAAAATATAAATTTACTAATATTGATCCTGGACCATCAAATAATTAAAAATGCTAATGTTGATCCTGGACCATCTAATATGTAAATTCGCTAATGTTGATCCTGGACCATCAATTATTTGAAGTAACTAATGTTGATCCTGGACCATCAAATAAAAAAATTTGGTGATGTTGATCCTGGACCATCATATATATAAATTCGGTGATGTTGATCCTGGACCATCAAATATTTGACTTCGCTAATGTTGATCCTGGACCGTCAAATATATGAATTCACTAATGTTGATCCTGGACCATCAAATATATGAATTCACTAATGTTGATCCTGGACCATCAAATATGTTAACTCACTAATGTTGATCCTGGACCATCAAATATTTGAAGTCACTAATGTTGATCCTGGACCATCAAATAAAAAAATTCGGTGATGTTGATCCTGGACCATCAAATTTATAAATTCATTAATGTTGATCC